>NW_007247952.1:20447-42531 GCF_000164805.1 Carlito syrichta | reverse complement strand
CAACTTTCATAGAAATTAGGATAGATATATAGGACTTTGGAATAGCCATTTTGTTAAGAGATTGTAGTCTATTGTTCCAAAAGGTGGCCCACCGTGGACCTTGGACTGGGCCACATCCTGTAGGGCCCAGTGTGATCTTTGGACTGGGCCACATTCTTTAGGAAATTGGCTTAAGCTATAATTAAGAGCTTCCGTAGCATTGTGTAAGTAGTAAAGTTTAAGATAGTCATCATGGGTTTTGTGTGAGCTCTAGAAGTTATTGATTATCAGAGCATCATTAGGCTAGTAAGGATTGTTACACTGCTTTTAAAGAACATTAACTAGCAAAGGGAACAATAAGACAATCTTGGGGTTTGTTCCTCCTCACACCTAAGCATCTAGTGGGTGGGGGATGCGCCCCCCTGCACCTGGCTTTGTGTTCACGTGAAAGACTTGTGAGACTGCCTGTGTAAAATTTGGGGATAAATACCTGCTGTAACTTTCAATAAACGGCTTCTGCTCATTTCACTGAACAGTTGTCCACTTTCTTTCTCTTTCTTCCTCTTTATATCTATCCTTCCATCTTTCTTTCTTTTAATATCTATCCCTACAGATTCGCCGATGCCACCACATCTTCCAAGGGACTCCCCAAAACTTGCAGGGGCTGGTCCCCGCAATATATACTGGGTTATTAAGTACCTAGCAGTGTGCTACACTCAAGGACACAGCAAACAACTCTCTAAGGTTCTCTTTCTGATACCACTGTTCGCTCTCACTTCTGTCAGTCCATATTAAACGGGAGGCAATAAATGATGGGGAATGGACTTGGTTCTCAGACAGGTGAGAACTGTTACATCAACCATTCATTCTGAAACCATCGTTCTCTTTTAAAGCCCTGGGAAACTATGGGGCGGGGGGAGGGAGATGAGATTAACAGTAGCAAATATCTGTCTGGGAACGGGGAAACACCCCATATCAACAGGGTGCCTGAATGAAATGCAATTGTATACCTAACCCTTAACTGTACCCCACAACTTCATAATAAAAAATAAATAATTAAAAAAATAAAAAATAAAGCTTCTTATCCATGCTGATATCCTGGTCTTCTATTTTTTTCTGGACTTAGGAATAATTTTTCCAATTATCAGAGCTCTTTCAGCTTGAATCCACAGCCACACTACTCAGGGATGATACTTGAAATCTTCCCTGAGCTACTGTACAAAGACATCCATTTGGTGGGCACAAGCACTGACCAATCCTGAGCATTGACCCATCAGAATGGTCCACTGGTCACTAGGCTGACCACCATCAGTCCTATGAGGGAGGGATTCATCACCAGTAGGTTCTCGGGCTTTCACCCTAGTCTGTTAGTCATATCCACTGACCTATGAAGATACTGGATCCCTGGTAATATCTTGGGCCTTTGTTTCCTCCTGGGCTCTCTTGACGTTGCTGAGACCAGAACTCTGCCTTCAGCTCTGTCTACTTGATATCTTGTCACTACCTATTTTTCATGGTCAGTTCTAGTAGCCTTGGATTCCAGAATCTTTCCACTACTCTTGTACTCTGGTATCTGATTTTTCCATCTTTAGCACTTGTTAACTTGAAAACCATCTGCTACAGATCTTTCTGGTGGACCTGGAATCTGAGAAAAATAAGTGACTTGGTAAGGTTGCCTGCCACTCATGAAATGGAGGAATCTCAATTCTAGTACAGGGAACATGACCCCAATACTGATACCTTTCAGGATGTAGGTGTTCTGTCATTCCACAGTCAGGTGGCCGTTTCTGCCACAGTCTTTCTGTCCTGTCTCCCACTAACTTGTACTTATTTTTTGTCCTAAAGTATATTACCATCTCCAAACCAAGCCAGAGGTAAATAAGAATGGCTGACAATTGCTTATTCTAGGAAGTTAGCTTTCTAGAAGATCCAAATATGCCTGCTTGTAATTCTAGCTCACTAGATTTACAATCCACGTAAACCTACTTAACCTGAGTCTCAATATTGCCATCTATAAAATGGAGATATGATATCCATGTACTCAGTAAAATGCCTGACATATAGCAGGTGCTCAAAGAATAGCGACTATTTTATTAAGTTATTCAGAAATATTTTTATTTAAGCAAAGCCTCTTGGGGACACGATGTATTATAGAAAAAAAAATACATTTCTGATGAGGGAGCAGCGGTAGGGTCATTTGAACTACATTTCATTCTAACAACAAAGCTGCTCTCTCTTGACCTGTTGATTGTGCCTTTCAAATCCTCATGCAAAAACAAAAATCTGCATGCTAATGAACACAATGAACACAAAAACAAGTAAGCCAAAGAAAAATAGAAAACCAACACAAGAAAATCAAGTAAAAAACTTCTGGGTTAGCCGGGCTCGGTGGCTCAGCCTGTAATCCCGCGCTTTGGGAGGCTGAGGTGAGTGGATTGCCTGACCCTGTGGGTTCGAGAACCGCCTGGGCAACTTGGCAAGACCTCATCTCTACAGTAAATCAAAAAATCAGCCAGGTATGGTAAACGCATGCCTGTAATTCCGGCTACTTGGAAGGCTGAGGCGGAAGGATCGCCAGAGCTCAGCAGGTCGAGGCTGCGGTGGCCGGGAGCGGCCACTGCACTCCAGTCTGGGCGACAGAGTGAGAATCCAACTCAAAAACAACAACAACAACAACAACAACAACAAACTTCTGGGTAGATTTACTGATCCTTGTGAATATTTTCTGTCCTTCATTGAACATCCAACTCGAAATATTTGCCTCTGAACAGAGATTAGTAGGCCTCAGTCACTCGCAAATAAGGAAACAATGATGCCCCCAGATCCACAGGAGTAAAATCTCTACAAGATCTCCTTGTGACCATTTTAGGGTTGAAAATAACATGATAGCCGGGCATGGTAGCGTGCACCTGTACTTCCAGCTACTTGGAAGGCTGAGATGGAAGGATCGCCGGAGCCCAGCAGGTTGAGGCTGTGGTGGCCACTGCACTCCCACTCTGGGCGACAGAGTGAGACTCCAACTCCAAAAAAAAAGAAAAGAGAAAAAAGAAAATAACATGAAAACAAAGGGGTCTTTTTGAGTCATTGATACAGTGAGAAATAACTTAGAGGCCTGTAGATCCCGAGGCTTCCTTTGGCCTCTACCTGGCCCTCCCCTGCCCAGTTGCGTGTTTGGTCCTGCCCAGTTCCTGAGTTTGTCAGAATGAAGCCAGATGCCCATTAGGACCTCATCTCTGAGAGCAGGTGTCTGGTTTTGGATCTGATGTCCTAAGACTGCCATCCATTGCCCATGGAGCCACAGGTCCCTCTATAAACCTGATTTGTGTCTACATGGTAGAGGTTCTCCTCTGGTTCCTGTTATGTTGTAAATTTCTATTCATCATAGAAGACTTTGTTGTGCCCTGTTTATTTGATGGGCATCTTAGCATAGAGACCCTGGTCTCGAACCCCTGCGCTGAGTCAATCCTCTTGTCTCTGCCTCCCAAAGTGCTGGGATTACAGGCGTGAGACACTGCACTTGGCTAGGCATTTAAAAAAATTTGAACACAAAATGAATAACTTTGGTTAGAGATACAGAAAGAAAGAAGCCTGAATTTACTGCTAAGTTATTATTTTCCTACACTGCCCATAGAATGCTATTGTAAAAGTGACCTGGTATAAAAATTTAAGCATTTCTTCACTGACTCAGCCAGCAACTTTATTAAACTCCTACTGTGTACCAGACGCCCTGTTAGATTGTGGTCTACACTAATGAACATATCACAAAGTATGCCTGCTTCATTGAACTTGTAAGTGATGGAGTTAAAGCAACCTAAACTACTGATTATTTACTTCATGTGCTTCCTGTGACTAGTGATTTCCATGGATTATTTAATCCTGAAAGTCATTATTATCTCTATTTTATATGGTACCTGAGACAAGAGAGTTTGGTAGCATATGAGGGAGGACCCAAAAAACCCCGAAATTTATTTATTAAAAAATTGTATATTTGCTCTTAGGTGTTTAAAGTTCAGTTACCTTCTAAGTACTCTCCATTTGATGTGGCACACCTATCAAGATGCTTTTTCCACTGCTCAAAACAGGTTTTAAACTTGTCAATTTGGATGCCTTTTAGTACTTCTGCTGTTTTTTTGTTTCCATTTGAGGAGTTTTTGCATCCGAGGAAACAACAAAGAGTCACTTGGGGTAAGATCTGATAAATAGGGAGGGTGGGGCATGGGATTCATGCCATTTTTGGGTCAGAAATTGCTGAACACTTAGCGCTATATTGGCAGGTGCGCTTATAAATCACCCATCATGAAATGGGCAAGTGTGTTGGAAGACTTGAAACAAAAAAATTCATTGAAGCTGAACCTAGCCTCTCACTACGATGCTATCTGGTCCACTGATGCTAATGGGTTCCTAGGACACTTACCTGGCGGGGTAAACCTATAAACACGGGGTTCACCCTCCAAAATGTAATTCGAGGTTTTTTTTGTTGTTTTGTTTTGGAGAGTCTCCCTCTCGTACATGAGGGGACACAGTAAAACCAGAATTTTTATTCAGATCATCTGAATCCAGTGCTGTTGCTTAAAGAAAACAAGAGAATTCCCTCCTTTTGTTTAGTGCTTAGCTAAGGCATACACAAAATAAGGTATATAAAGGTCAGTATTGAAGACACTCCCTAAATTGCCAAGACATTCCTATGGATTGAAGAGTAATACCTGGGATGATAGGGGCAGGGTGTGGGAGTATTTGAAGCAGAGATCTATGACAACCCAACCCCTGGGAACTTGCTGGATCAACCTGTTTATTTGCCCAAAAGCACATGCACCACAATCAAACCCTGTCCACGGCATGATTTTCAATTCATTTCTTCTCCCCAGTATTTTGCTTCTCAGAACTCAGAAATGCTTCAGGGAGCAAAATTTCTATGGGCCCACTGACGCTGAGAGAATCAGACTATGGGACACTTAACCTGATCATCTGAAGAGCTTTATAAAGTCCTGGAGTCAAGTAACGAAGGGTCGTTTTCTTTTTATGTATTTTTTTTTTCAGTTGAAAGTCTGAGACTGAAAGCCAAATTGATACATAGAGAAACCTAACATATTTCATGCAGAGAGCGACTCATCGCAGAGTATAGGCAAGATTTCCTTTTATTGGAATCATCTATCATAAATGAAAAAGGGGCTGGGCGGGTAATCCTAGCTCTTTCATAGACTGAGGTGAGAGGATTGCTTGAGCTCAGGAGTTCGAGACCAGGGTGGACAACATAGTGAGACCTTGTCTCTACCAAAAAAAAAAAAAAAAAAAATTCACCAGGCATGGTGGTGCATGCCTGTAGTCCCAGCTACTCAGGAGGCTGAGGTGGAAGGATCACCTGACCCCAGGAGGTCAATGTTGTGGTGAGCCATGATCGTGCCACTGCACTCTAGCCTAGGCGACAGGGTAAGACCTTGACTCAAAAAAAAAAAAAAAAAAAAAGATATCAAAGGATATTTTATTTATTTGTCTCGCATGAAACCATTACCCTATCCTACACTGAGGCTACCAAGCTTCCTCAGGAGACAGCACTCCATCTGCATAGAGTAAAGTTTATCTCCTTTCCATCTTTTAAAAAGTATTGTGAGTAGATGTATCTTTTCAAATCAAAATGCCCTTAGTCCTTGACTTATATAGTGTGGTACACACTTCAGAGCAATAACCACTCAACACTAAAAGGAAACTAAATACTCTATTCAGTTTAATAACACAATATGGCAAATAAACTAAACACAGCTTTCTATTACCTATACAATAATTCATAAAAACAAGCAGAGTTAAACAAAAAAGGTCAACTTGAATAACGTTTTCACCTATACCCAGGGGTATAAATACATATAAATATAAGATAGAATTAATGTTGAGTATTCTAGCATTTCCCTGAAGATAGTTGAGGAATTTCTTTCCCATATTTTTATTGTACTGCGGTGCCATATTGTCTGTATGAATGTTATTTGAAAACAATATGCAATGAGCCCCCTTCATCTTTTTCATTGATTTACTTAGGAGGTTTGTTAGATTAGGGAATATTTAAATGACATCTAGAAAATTCCATATGCTGCTCTTTCTACTCTCTTTTCTGAGCTATCTGCCTTGCCTTTCAGTCAATTGTCCATGGAGAATAATATATATGAATTACATAATGCAAAAGTACACATCAACACAAATAATGGGATACTATTTATCATTGAAAAAGAAAGTCTCTGATACATGTTACCACATAGATAGCCTTGAAAACATTATACTAAATAAAATAAGCCAGACACAAAAGTATAAATAGTGTATTATTTCATTTATATGAAGTTCTCTAGAATAAGCAAATTCACAGACATAATGTAGCCAAGAGTTTACTAGAGGCAGGGAATAGCAGGGAATGGGGAGTTAATGGTTAATGGATACAGAATTTCAGTTTGGGATCATTAAAAGTTATGAAACACTTAATAGGCGTCATATTTGCATAACAATGTGATAGTACCTAATGGCACTGAACAATGTACTTTAAAATGGTTGAAATGGTAAAATTAGCTTTACATGAATTCTACCACAATTTTAAAACCTTGCCACACGAATGTTCAAAGTGGCATTATTCTTAGTAGCCAAAAAGTAGAAATAATTTAAGTGTTCACCAACTGATGAGTAATTAAATAAAATGTGGCACACCATACAATGAAATATTTCTCAGGAATAAAAAAGGAAGTACTGATCCATGCTATAGCATTACTGAGAATTATAAACATTATGCTAGGGGAAATAAGTCAGTTATAAAGACTATATACTGTATGATTCCATTTATGTGAAATCTGCAGAATAGGAAAATCTATAGAGATAGAAAGTAGACCGGTGTTTGCCTAGGACTGAGAGTAAGAGTTGGGAAGTGACTGATAATAGGTACAAGGATTTTTCTGGGGGGGTGATAAGAGGTTCCAAAATTGATTGTGGTGATGGTTGCATAACTGTAACTTGCACAATATAAATTGCAAATTATATAGTAAGTAAATAATATCTCAACAAAGTTATTAAAATTAGAGTTCTAGTGTTCTGATTTTTTAAAAAAGACTATTTGGGGGATCATATTTATATGCTAATTAGAAGTACTAGGTCTGATTTTGCATTAGTACCGAAAGATAATTTGCATGAATCCTCCAAATGTTATTTTCCTGTATTTCATTAGAATAAAGAACATAAAAATCTATCTTCTACAATGTTAAACCCATTAAATTGTTTCAGGAGTGCTGTTAACCAATTTTGTGTTTCATTAGTTAGAAGCAGAACACCCTTTCTGGGTTCCACAGATGCTTACATTTTTGACTGAGGAATAGAAATGTAGTGTTTGATGAGTTAGTGACAGTAAGTTTGAGAAGATGCAAAGGCAATTTAGAGACTTCAAGGGCTGCCCACTATAAGCTCTTGTATACTCTGTGCCCCTTGGAGAAGAATCCTAGGATTGTTATCAAGAAAACTTACAGATAAGGACCCCTCACCCATGAAATATAGTCATAAAAGTTTTATTTTAAATTACAAGTCAGTTTTATTCTTGACTTTATTTTATTTATTTGTGTTTGAGTCAGAGCCTTACTCTGTTGCCCAGGCTGGAGTGCAGTGGCAGGATCATGGCTCACTGCAGCCTCGACCTCTTGGGCTCAAGCTATCCTCCTGCATCAGCCTCCCAAGTAGCTAGGGCTACAGGTGTGTGCCACCACACCCAGCTAATTTTTTGGTTTTCTGTAGAGACGTGGTTTTGCTATGTTGCCTAGGCTGGTCTTGAACTTCTGGGCTCAAGCAATCCTCTCATCTCAGCCTCCTAATGTGCTGGGATTACAGGGGTGAGCCACCGAGCCTGGCCTATTCCTGATTTTATAAGCAAAATAAAATAAAATCTTCTATCAGCCTTTCTGACCTGGGGCTCCAGGAGAGAATTAAGCCCTAATGGTTGGAGGTATCTAGGGTCTAGAATGATTCTAGCTATGTACCATCTTAGAAAGAGCCAAGACGCAAATTATTTTCTGCATTGTGATGCAGAAAAATACTAACATGCTTGTTTTTCAATATATTATCCCATACATCCTAATTTTCATAATATAACTGTTGCTTTTCTTAAACTCCTGACCGGAAGCAATTTTCCCACCTCAATCTCCCAAAGTTTGGGGATTACAGACATGAGCCACCACGCCCAGCCTCTGTTTTTCATACATAATGTAATATAACAATACTTGTACAATGTACACAGTTAAGATTAAAACAATATTCTCAGTTTTAAATCCACGCATCATAAATTGTGAAAGGCCATTAATAACTCAATTTTTAAGTTATTCGAGCAAAGTTGGATACTAGCAATTTTCAGAATTATTCAATCTTTTTCTGTAATTTATTGATACAATTTATTTCTGTTCTTATTCCAGAAGCTCAAGTCTTTTTTTAAGAGCATCATCAGAGAGAGGTTAGAATTCACCAACATGTTCATTTCTCAGAAAAACATCTTACTTCAGGCAATCTCACTTTAAAATTAAGTGTTTAACAAAAACACCGCCACTAATTTATAGCCACATCAAGCTTCATTTGTCCATATAAGTTTTGTTTTGTAAATGAAATCCTGTCATTTATCTTTAGTTCCATAGAATCCAATATACTGAAAGTCTTACCTTCTAACAGCACCATGAAGCTCTTTAACATTCATACATCTCATGCTTGAAACTGGTCAAGAGGACTGTGAGCCTCAGAATCGTGTGGGGCCAGCCATTCTGCACTGGACGACAGCCCTCTGAAGTCTGCGGGTGATGTGTTGGGCAGCAGAGCTGGCTCCTGCCTTCAATTAACTGGTAAATAATATTATAGTCGGGCTGCTCCAAGCCCAGCCAAGACGACTGTAGCATGCTGCTTCTTAGAGAGGATACAGAAAGCTGATCAGAATTGTTGGCATAATTCCTCTCTGTGCAGTGTCAGAAAAGGAGACTTGCTTATTTCAAATGACTGTGCTCCGAAAATTTATTTTGCCACAATTCAGCAGAAACAAAGGTGAACCCACAGTTAGTAGTAAGGAAATCTCAAAATATGATTGAAAGTACTAAGTATAGTTGAGTTCCTCTTCATTAGATTAGTGAGTACCTACTACTGTATGTAAAAAGCAACTGCCTGGACTCTGCAGACACTAAGTGGAATAAAATAGTATCCATTTTCACTAGTTGGTGAAGGGACTGGTGGCATTGCACAAGACAGACCCTTGTTCGGGAGCCATGTCTGCCTCACCTGTGAAATGTAAAGATTTGACCAGTTGATTTCTAAAGTTTCTTTTGGGTTAAAGCATTTTAAAAAGCAAACAAATAACAGAATGGTCTCATTCCAACCGTCACTAGGAAGCAGAGTTCGTTTTATCTTAAATGTCATGTTTTTAAATGTTAGCCATAAACATAATAGAGAAGCATAATATGTGGTTATATTGTTTAGATGATTCAGAATTTTTGAGATTATATTTTTTTGCCTTCAAGTTTCTTCATTCTACCAAGCAGGACAAATAAACTAATTTTGAAAAACTGATTTGTCAGGAATTCGTAATAATGTTCTAGGTAAGATAGCATGAGATGCCTTTTCTTTCCTACAGATCTATGGACATCAGGATCCCAGGTGTGGAATGCTGGAAGAGATGGATGGAAGGGAGGCTGCCTTGGTTGGTGTGGGCCCCCCCCACGCTCAGCAAGCTGGGGTGTCTCTTACTTGGAGTTACAAGTGACTATGCAATCAATGCTGTGAGCAGAATCAAGGGCAGGTGGTATCAGGTTGGCCAGAAAAGGGAGATCAGTGAGCTACCAAAAGCAATCAGAGGGGTCCCCTGAAACACAGAGTGAAGAACCACACAGTAGAACAATTGGTGGGGGCTAGAGTAAGCAAGAGAAGGAAAGACAGGAGAGGGATTCTGGTCCTGACTGGGGATTGCAATGATGATTAGGATTAAAGAGGCTGTCAGGTTTTCAAGCAGCATGTTTATGATGACCTCATATTCAGGCTGTTCTAGGAGAGTCTCAATTTCAAATGCAGTTGTATTCCCCAGCCTGTCAGATCATGTGTCTCAAATTCATTCACCGACCAGTACCTGTACCTATTCTTTGCTGAGTATAAGGTTAGGGGCCTGTGTTACAGGAAGAACCAAGAATTCTGCTCTTGGGCGGCTGTCAGGTGAGGGGGACTAAGGGTTATAATACAATGCATGGTGATGAATTATTTTAGGCTGAGTACCAGGTAAATGAAATCATAACATCCTCCCAAGTGCAGTATATCACGGAATATTTATTGAGCACTTATCTTATGGTCTGGATCTAGGGGTAGAAAATATAGACAAGGTTGCTTACTGTGTCACAGGACCAGATGGGTGTGGAATGGGAAAGTGCTGAGATCAAGTGTTCCACATTACAGCTATACATGTCTGGCTTTAAAAACAAAAAAGGTCTCATGGCCTGGCATGGTGACTCATGCCTGTACTTTGGGAGGACCATGTGAGGCCAAGAGTTTGAGTCCTTTTCTTTCTTACAATGGCAGCCACTTGATACCAGGTCTTATCTCCTTCCTTATACAGGAATCATGTCCCAATCCAGGAGCGACTGAATCAGCTTCCTGTGCAGCTATTGCCACAATGCTTGGCATACGATAGATACTCAATAAAGATTTGAGAAACAAAATAAATCCAAATGTGTTACTCACTGTTGCAGAGAAATCTAGTTGTCCATCAAATCCATCTTCCCCTTCTCTGGACACACAACTAGACAACATTTCCCAGGACCCCTTTGCATTACATAAGGTCATGTGACCAGTTCTTGCCCATGGAAGAGAAATGAGACTGACGAGAGCCACTGCCACTTTCAGCCCATAAAATTCTGCCAAACACATCTCTCTAACCTCTTTCACCTCTGCTGTTGGATGCAGATGGTGATGAGGTTCCAGGGATGGTGAAGCCACAAGATGGAAGAATCCAGGGTTCCTGAATGACCGCAGGGCAGAGAGCTGCCTCCAACCTAAGCACCTAGCCAGCAATAGCAAAAGGGGCACAACACACAGTGTTATGCTACCAAATATTGGGAGTTACTTGAGCATTTAGCAATGCCACTACTATATCTGCTTAAAAATTTGATAACAGGTTTAACTTTAAAAGACATCTCTCCAGCACATTTAAAATGACAAAGTCCATTTGGTCTTGCCAGTGATTTTGATCCTGCTGTGCGATTCAGCCATTTTACCTCAGAGAACTTTGATCCCTCAAAACATTTTTATTCTGCTCTTAATGAATATTGGAATAAGAATTATACCAATGTTTCAGAAATTATGTTGAGAAAGTATTTTTGAGAGCAAGATTCAGTAAGGTATTTTAATTCTTTGATCTTTTTTTTAAACACATAGCACAGTAAGACAATTTATTCACCTCTATTTTTAATTTACTGAAAGCAATTTTATTAGGATCAGTTAAGTTTAATGTAAGTGACTTGATTTCTTATCTACACCATAACTCACTGACTATAGATTCTCTCTTTTTAAGCTTTTTTTTTTAGGGGTCATAATTTTTGCCTTTTCATGTGATCCAAATAATGAACATGGAAATTTCTTTATCAATGATACATTTTACCATGTTCAGTTTTCACCATTGCCGGTTATTTTCTGTGACTATTTTTACTAGTACTATTTACAAAATGTCCATGAGGTCAAAATTGTGAGATCAAAAGTATTCTATTTTCTTTTCTCTTTTTTTTTGAATTGGAGTCTCACTCTGTCACCCAGACTGGAGTGCAGTGGCCGCTCCCAGCCACCGCAACCTCGACCTGCTGGGCTCCGGCGATCCTTCTGCCTCAGCCTTCCAAGTAGCTGGAGCTACAGGCGCACACTACCACGCCCGGCTAATTTTTTGATTTATTGTAGAGATGAGGTCTCGCCAAGTTGCCCAGACAGGTCTCGAACCCGCGGGCTCAGGCAATCCATTCACCTCAGTCTCCCAAAGTGCGGGATTACAGGCTGAGCCACCAAGCCTGGCTAAAAGTAGAATACTTTCATATAAACATTTTGACTCAATTTAGGACATGCTGCTTTGCTCAAAAGTCTCCACAATCTTCCACCTTGGCCCACCCCACTTAGGGTATAGAAGAGAATTTTCTTAGAGCTTCTTATAAGGTTCAGGCAGGTAAAAAATAACAGAGAGACTCTAATCATTCTACTTAGCAACCTAAAGCAGGTTTCTCGCTCAAAGGCCATGGTTTGGAATCAAGACTTCTGGCTTCGTAATGGGAAAGAATAATCTATAGAGAGGTTGTGGTAGGTAAAGGAATGTACAATTCACCCGAAAATAAGTCAATTCCCTCTCCTCCCACCATCCATTCATTCATCTCAGAGTTCAGTGTAGGGATAGAACCCCATCCATGTACACGAGGTTTTTTTTTCTTTTCTTTTTTCTTCTTTTTTCACTCTGTCTCGCAGGCTGGAGTGTAGCTCCCAAGTAGCTGGGACCACAGGTGCACACAACCATGCCCGGCTACTTTTCATATTTTTTATAGAGATGAGTTCTATTTATGTTGCCCAGGCTGGTATCAAACTCAAGCAATTCTCCTACCTTGGCCTCCCAAAGTGCTGAGATTATTGTAATGAGCCATTGCAGCTGGCCACAGGTTTTCATTCTTTTCTTTTTCTTCACAACAGAAACTCAGTTATATGGGCAAGTCAATCCACTAAACTAAAAAGCGATCATTCCCGCCTTCTTTGCATTAAGAGCAACCAAAATTTAAGCTGATTAGATGTGAACAGAAGGATTGCGAGGGACTCTGGGCAGGCCCCTTAGATGCAGCCAACACAGCTATGGAGCCCCTCTGTCCTTCCTTTTTCCTCCTTCTTTGCCTCGGAAATGCAGCCACCTCAGGCCCTGAGACAGTCTTGAGGACAGAAACCAGCTACTAAGATGCTGGGGCAGAAAGACAGATGATGGCTGTCAGCCATGAGGGTCGTCCACGGGGAGCATGGACAGCATCACCAGAGTTCCTTTACAGGAGAAATAACTTTCTCTCTCTTGTGGAGCCAAGACTCAGCAGGGTGCTTCAGCCACAACGGAGGGAGGCTGTGTCTCAGCTGAGGCTCATCAGGGCAGGACGCACTTCGGAGACAACTCACGTGGCTATTGATGATCTTCTCCCTTGGGTGCAGTGCTAGCACTGGCCACCAGGGGAGGCTGTGCCCACCATGCTCTGCTGGAGGCCCCCAGGCCAGGGAGGAGCCGTCCAGAGGTCACTCTGGCCATTCCCCCACCACCAGCAAGCCTCCTCCTGCTATGAGCCTCCGTCTTCACAGTCTGAGCGGGTCAGAGGGAGGAACGATGGGTCAAGGCGCTCCGAGATTCTCGAGTTTACTCGCCCAGTGGCTGTGCCAAGCACTCACCTTGTTCAAAGGCCAGATAAGAGCTGGGTGCCTTGGTGAAGGAGTGACGTGTCCCTACCCCCCAGGAGCTCACAGTCTGGAGGGGAGAGGGGCAACAGCAGGAAAACGCGTGTACGCAGGAGAAAAAAGCCAGGGTGGTGTGGAGGTGAAGCAGGGCGCTGTGAAGGAGGGAGGGGACAGTTCGGGGGCGGGGAGTCTGAAAAGACTCCACTGAGGTGACATCTAGGCTGACAGCAGGATGACCAGCGAAACCAGCCCTGCACAAGTCTAGGAACAGTGTGCCAGGGTAAAGGATTGACAGCCAGAGAGTCCGGGAGAGGAGAGTCTGGCTAGAGAGGGGGAAGAAAGGCCACCAGTGGGCCTGGAGAGGGTTGGTGAGGACAGGATGAGGCAGGGTGGATCCTGGAGGTGGGTGGAGGTTGGGGGAGGCACTGTGTGAGTGACCTAAGACCGTGTGACCATACACCCCACCCGAGGGGGCTTACAACAGCAAGCATGCCGGGTCTCACTGCTTCTGGGCCCCGGAATCCAGCCGGACCCAGCTGGCTGCTTCTGCCACAGTGGAGGGAGGCTGTGTCTCCGCTGAGGCTCATCAGGGCAGGACGCACTTCGGAGACGACTCACGCGGGGATCGGCCAATTCTGTGCCCACTGGGGCCTCCGTTCCCCTCTGTCCGTTGCCCTCTCTAGGTCCTGAGACCGATGAGCCTCTCCACAGGGCAGCTTCTACCCTAGCAGCTGCTTCCCTAGAGCCGGGAGGTGAGGGACAGAGAGAACCACGGAGACAGAGGAGAGAGGGAGGAAGACATCAGACACTGTCATTGTATAACTGAATCTTGGAGGTGACGTCTCATCCCTGTCGCCGGATTCTGTTGAAAAGAAGCGAGACGCTAAGTCCAGGCCACACTCCAGGGGAGGGGATGGCACAGGACGTGAGCACCCCGGGCGCGGGGGGGATCGCTGGGCGCCCCTGAGGAGACTCCCACATAGGCCGAGATGTGGCACTAGCATGTGAATCTAAATAATTACAAAGCCATTGGAAGGTTTTATAGAAATGACATTATCAGAATTCACTCTATTTGAATCCCCTAATAGTGCAGACATGGAAAATGAGGCCATGGAGGGAAGGGACATCTCCCAGATCACCTGGCAGGAGCATGGCCTGTTTTCCGTTGGACTCCATGTGACACTTCACCCCTAAAGATTTCATCTCTAATTTTGTGGCACCAATCCCCAGGTTTTACAAGTGTGATCTCTCACAGGCTGATGACATCCCTAGGAAGCAGAGGCTAGAATGATACCCACAGTGCAGGAGGGGACACTGGGGAGGCCCCCGAGAGGCACAATAGCTTTGTCTAGAGATTTCTAAGATGAGAGGAGGGGGAGCTGGGTCTGACCCAGGTCTGTCTCCTCCGTCCTGGCTGCACCCTGCCCTTCCACATGGCTGTGGGTGGCAGTGCTGGCGTCACTCTATACCTATGGGAGGTCGCAGGGTAAGAGGGTGAGTCAGAAGCCCACATTCTTCTAATCGAGGAGGGGGCTCAGGGAAGGGACCCCAGGAAGTGACATCACCTCCTTGGTGATAGACCACAAAGCCCTTGGAACCCCGTAACCAGGCACCACCTTCTAGACCCAGCCCCCTACCAGGTCCCTTGGCCAGAGACGCCCGACAGAGCCAGATGTTCTGCAGCTACACCCCAACATCCCAGGCTGTAGCCTCAGGAAACCCCGGAGCGAGAGCCTTTACTGATGCCGGTGGGTTGTTTCGGCCCTTAGGCTGCTCGCCTCTGACACTGTGCCAGGAGGTATCCAAAGGTAACACGGCACAGACCAGGGCAAGCCCATCCAGGCCCTCCCTGTGGGCCAACCAGGGCAGTCCCACACCCTCCTTCTGAGCATGGGGACGTGGGGACACGAGGTACGGTCTGCCCTGGGCAGGAGCAGGTGGAGGTTGTAAACCTGGTGGTCCTGTCATGTCACACCACTGGTCAGAGCTGGCAGGGAGGGAAGGGGCTATCTGGGAGTTCTCCTCTGCCTGATGTCCATCCTGGGCCCTTGGCCTGTCATCTCATCTCCTCCCTAGAGGCGGGCTTTTACACCAGTGCCCTGTGTGTCCTGGGAGCAGAAGGTCACCTGGGGTAGAAACAGCCCAACCAGAGCCAGGCGGGCTCTGGACTTCCTGCCCGCTGCCAGGCCCTGTGTGAAGAGTTCCTGGCAGGGCTGGCCAGAGCTGCTCACTGGGTCCTCTCCTCCATCTTCCGCCCCAAAGGCAGCACCCCACACTGTCTACAGGGGCCAGTGCTGGCTGGGGTGTGGTAGCCACAGAGCAAGTAGCTTGCAGGGATCCGGAGAAGGCTAGAAAGGGCCGCCCCAACCCCTCCCTCGCAGGCAAGCTACTGAGGGACCCCCGTCTCCTGCTCCCAAAGGCATCCTAACCCCACCTCACCCCAACCCCCTCCTCACTGCCCAGCTCCTGATTGCCTTGGGCAAAGTCACCGTCCACATGTTTGTATGAGTCCCAGAAAAGACACTTTTAGACTCTTTCACTTCAGTTTATGTCGAGATTATTTTTGCATTTTACTGTTTTGTCTTGTTTTTACTGTTGGGCCCAGGTGTGCAAGGAGCAGTTGACTGGACAGTCCTTCCACACCTCCCTCAAGTCTTACGTGTCATCTTGACTAGCAGAAAGGACGGGGGCTTGTGCCTTTGTGTCCATTTCTCTGCAACTTGCTGTCTCAAGAAACATCCCGCGGCCCCTCCGGGCCGGGAGCGGGGGCCTCACTGGACTACGTGACATTCTAGAAGGGGGCCAGTGACCCCAGCCTTTGCCTGCTGGGTGCCCTTGTTTGGTGCCTTTCTGTGGTCATCGCATCAGTGCTGCCACAAAAGTCCCTTGGGTCCTGCCAAGCTGGCCCTTCCCAACCAGGACAAGTCTCTGTCATCTCATCTCTATCATGGGATGATTTTCAGGACTCTCTGGAATGATGCTTTTATTTTATTTTATTTTATTTTTTTGAGTTGGAGTCTCACTCCGTCACCCAGACTGGAGTGCAGTGGCCGCTCCCGGTCACCGCAGCCTCGACCTGCTGGGCTCAGGCAATCCTTCCACCTCAGCCTTCCAAGTAGCCGGAACTACAGGCACCCGCTACCACACCTGGCTGATTTTTTGATTTATTGTAGAGATGAGGTCTCACCAAGTTGCCCAGGCGGGTCTCGAACCTGCCGACTCAGGCAATCCACTCACCTCAGCCTCCCAAAGCGCTGGGATTACAGGCTGAGCCACCGAACCCGGCTGGAATGACGTTTTTAATACAGGGAGGTAGTATCTTCACTCTGGCAACAAACAGTCTGAAGGTACTAATATTTTTAATTCTTCCCTTCTGAAATTCAATTTTAACACTGAAAGCCATTTTTCTGCTGGGAGCGCTCATGTCCCCTCCTAGACACAAATCACTTAAGATTGTGGAAAGGAGTCTAAGCTCCATCGCTGACCCTCCTGGTGATTTATGGTATGACCACTAACTGTATGTCTCTCCTTTGTCCCACCCCAGGGTGAAAACGAGTCAGCCCTTGGCTCAGATGAGCCGCGCGTGGTGTGGACATTCCAGGTAGGGACGCGGAGAAGCTGATGGACCCCCTGGTGCCCGCCTTCCTGGAGAGAGACCCTCCTAGTCCCCACCTTCCTGTAGCCCTCCAAACTTCCACACCACCCTCAGGTGCTGGACGTGCTGTGCCAGGGGTGAACCTCCCTTCCACCACACAATGTGACTAGACCATGCATGGGAGCTGAGTCTTGGGAATGTCCCTGCCCCTCTCTAAACTTCAGAGTGCTCTTGTGAACAGTGCAGGGCGGGGATGAGGGCCATCCGTGTGTGGTCACTGTGGGTACTAAATGGGATCATCACAGAAGTGCTTACCTATACCTTGCCCTGTGGGAAGACCTGCAGGGCAGCTGTGGTTGTTCCCATTCCTTCTCTTCTCCCATGAGGACGTCTTCACCGCCTTCATCAACCCGGGGGACTTGGACTTAGCTGTGTCCCTATATTTAAAGAGATTTGAGATTCCATCTACAGGTTTCTGGGTATATTCAGAACTGGGATCCCTGGAGGCTGGAGGGGAAGCCCAGCACACTCAGCTGTCTCGGAAGGAGCTAGTTGGGGTTGACTCCTATGAACACATAAGTGGCCCTACCATGTGCAGGCAGGCGCTCTTCTCTGCTCTGCCTGTAGTTCAATGAACAGAGGAGATGACATCCCTGCCTTCCTGGGCTTCCAGCCTAGTCAAAAGTCACACAGTCACCCTCGAAGTGAAACACAGGTGATGCCTGTAGTAAGGCAGACGAGTCACCTCTGGGCGGTTCCTCTCCATTTGGATTTGTCTCCCTCACTTGGATGAACACAGCAGACCCCAAGATCAATGGAGAACGTGGCTGGAGTTTGGGGTAAGTTGGAGGGGCCCCCATTCTCATGAATCTGTGGTGTTTGGGAGGGGCTGTGGATGGGGAGGGGCTGGCAGAACCCCGGCTCCCACACATCTCACGGTTTCTGCTGCAGGACTGCAGTCTGGGAGCTTCCTCTGCAGGTGAAAAGGAGTTGAAAAATACTAGAGTGGGGCCATGGGCCTGCAGGGAGTGCGGGGAAGACTGGAGGACAGAGTCAGTCCCTCAAAGGATCCATCCTCACCACCTCCCACCCCATCCCTGCCTGCACCCAATCCCCCCACCACGGGACCCAGAACAAGAGGTAGCCTGCTCAGACTATGGCTGGAACCTCAGGCGTGGTGCCCAGGGACTCAGTGGATGCTCAGGGCTCAGACTGGATTTAGGAAGTACCTCTCAGTAGGAAGAGAAGACCCACCTGTTCCATGTAGAGAGTGAGCTGTAGGAGCTAAAGCTTGAGGTTTTACAAGACCCTGGGAATTCTGGCCAGGAGAAAGCACAGCCTCCCTCTGTCCCCTCATTCACCAGATATATATGGTGCTCCTACTGTGTGCTAGCAAGGACAAGGTACAAAGCAGAACCTTACTCTCCCTGCTCTCATGGGTTTGACACTGCAGTGGGGAGGTGATCACAGAGGCAGACTGAGTGTGTCAGGCATCCCTGAAAGGTGACGGGGTCCCACAAATGACCCAAGACTCTCTCTTATGGAGGCTTTGGCCAGTCCCTTGTGGGTGACCAGATCTGTCTGGTCCAGGATGGCCGAGTTGGGGTGGGTGGGGCTGGCCTCTGACAGGCAGGGGCAGAAGGCACAGGGGCCTGGCATCCCCAGGGCTGGGCCACACAGCGCAGAGCTTCCAAAAGCTCAGGAAGGAACAGGGCAGTGAAAAACTCAGGCCAGCCATATGGAGGACTGCAGTCTGGGTGTGGGGACTTGGGCTTGGCTTCTCTGAAAGCCAGAGGAAAGGCTTTTTCCGGTGGAAGTCAGTCATTTGGCAATCATTTCTCCTGTTGCAGCTCCAGGGCCAAACTCTAGCACCAACACCAGAGACAGAGGTGTCTCAATCGTTAATTCCTTTGTCAGCTCCAATAATAGATTTTGCTTTGGGCCTAGAGTTAGATCAGCTCCAAAACCCATCCCAGAGCTAGAGCCATGCCAAGTCCAGAGCTAGAGCCATGCCAAGAGCGAGAGCCAGAACCAGCTTGTTTTAGTACCAGCCCCAGACCTGGAACCATTGCCAATGCCTACCCCACCACCAGAGCTAGAGCCAGGTCTGCCCCCAGCCCATGCTAGAACCCATGTCAGCTCCAGAGCTAGAACCAGCTTCAGCAACAGCACCAGATGTGACAGCAGAGCTAGAAGGAGATCAGGAACCAACACTACCAGCTCCAGAGAGAGGCAGCTCTGTCGCCAACTCCTGTACTCGCTCCAGTATCACTTCTAGACCTAGGACCTCCTCCAATACCAATTACCAAGTTAGAGCCAACATAAGCCCAGGCTAAAACCACCACCACCACCAGCTCTAGCACCATTTCTAGAACCACCTGCAGCCTCGAGGCTCATTTCCAAAGCTAGATGCAGCGCTAGCACTGACTTTTTCATTACCTCCAGAATTAGAGCTATCTCTGGCATCACCTCCAGGGCCAACTCCTGAGACGCAGCCAGTACCAGACCTAGAATAAGAGCCCTCCTGTCCTTTGCTTTATTTATTTATTTATTTTTTTGCATTGGGGTCTCACTCTGTTACCCAGGCTGGAATGCAGTGGCATGATCATGGTTCACTTTAGCCTCAACCTCCTGGGCTCAGGAGATCCTGCTATCTCAGCCTCACAAGTAGCTGGAACTACAGGCACATGCCACCATGCCCAGCTTTTTTTTTTTTTTTTTTTTTTTTTGGTTGAAGTAGAGACCAGATCTCATTATGTTTCCCAGGCTGATCTTGAATGATCTTGAACTCCTGGGCATAAGCAATCCCCTTGCATCAGCCTACCAAAGTGCAAGGCTTACAAGCATGAACCATGTACCCGGTCGTGCACCCGGCCTTCCCTTTTTTTTAATAGCTGGTTTTTGCTTTTCACTTGCTTTATCATTATTTGTATTTTATACTGTAAAATATAACATTACATTTATATTTTTAAACATTTTAAATTGTACATTTCAGTGGTATTACCTACATTCACTCTGTTGTGCACCATCACCACTATTTAGCTCCAAAAAGTGTTCATCACCCCACAGAGAAAACTTGTACCCATTAAACAGTCACTTACGAATACTGACAACCAGCCCCCCCAACAACCGTTAATCTGTTTCTGTCTCTAGTTAATCACCTATTTTTATACAAGTGGAATATACAATGTTTGGTCTATTTATTTGTCACTCTTTTGTCTGAGTATGTTTGAGGTGAATCTACATTATATAGGTATCAGTACTTCATTCTTTTTAAGGCTGAGTTGTATGAATACACTGCATTTTGTTTATCCATCCATCTGTTTATGGACATTGGGGTGGATTCTATATCTTTACCATCTAAAACAATGCTTCTACTAATATTTGTGTACCAGTATCTGTTTAAAAACCTGTGAGAACATGCAGCATTCCGTTATTTGTTTCTGCAATAGCTTCCTTAGTATGATGGTCTCCAGCTGTATCCAAGTTGCTGCAAAAGCCATAATTTTCTTATTCTTTATGGCTGTATAACATTTCATTATGTATATGTATATGGGCATCTGGGTTGTTTCCATGTTTTACCACTGTGAAGGGTTCTGCAATAAACATGCATGTTCAGGTGTCTTTTTGTAGAGTGATTTATGTTCCTCTTGATATATTCCCAGAAGGGGAATTGCCAGTGTTAGGTGGTATCTCATTGTAGTTCTAATATGCATTTCTCTGATGATTAGTGAGGCTGAGCATTACTTTATGTGTCTATCGGCTGCTTGAATGTTCTTTAAGAAGTCATTTTGAATTAACTTCTTTATCATCTTGTTTGTTTAAGGTCCAACTTCACTCACTCATTCATTTATTAATTCATAATTCTACATATCTGCATGTATTAGAAAATATATATCAGCCCGTAGAAGCATTGGGGTGGGCAATGTCATTGTCATAAGCAGTCCTGTACTGCCATCTGGTGGTCTCTCACTTATCATGCCGGAGATGCTTATGCCTTACCATCATTTACTTCTAAGGACTTTCTGCCTTTCTAGATGTTTTTGCATTTAACTTTTTCACTCAGATGACATTTAAATTTGGAGCTTAAGAATGTCAAGGGAGAAACAGAAGCATAAAAATAACTTCAACATGTTCAATTCTAGCTTTTATATTTCAAGATGTTAGTAAATGCACTATTCTTTATAACCCTTCTATCTTACCAGAATTCCTCATTATGACTTTGTAATATTTTCAGTGTCAATAATTTACTGAATAATTCCTATGGATCAGTTCATAATACTCATGTTCTTAGGTGTGTCTGTCTTTAAATATCTTTACAACTTTTTGAAGTATAACTGATGTCACAATAACTTCATCCAATTAAAGTTTTAGTTTCATGAGTCTTGAATATGTATATGTCCATAAGCCATCACTGCGATTAGGGTAATGTACATGAACCCATAACCCCTAAAAGATTTTTCTAGCTTCTTTGTAAAAATCCACTGCTAGCTTGATGTACAAATAACTTCTGTCTGCCCTTCATTTTCATTGTTCACTTAGGGAGAAGTCTGTCCAGTGAAGGAACTGTTTGACTTTACTCTGCTGTACAGACGGGAATCCATGATGAGAGGCAGATCTAGAGACAGACACCAAACAGCCAGGACAGAGACTTACAAGGATTGTCCTGGAGGGGACGACTCTACCCTGAAAGCTTGTGTACACACAGGGCCTTGCAGGTCTATGTTGAAAAAACCTGGATAGCATGGGTGGGAGTGGGTCCTGAGGGGGATGGGCCAGGGTGCAAATTAAAGTCTTGAAAGGATTGAATCCATTGGTGTGAGTGGGCTCACTACAGATCTGGGAACACTAACTAGTAGTGTTGATTTGGGGGGCCCTATGACAGCCTACTGTTACTATGGTCAGAAGGCCGGAATATCCTTTCCACAATGTTGGGGCGGTGGGGGAAGGAGTCAGAAGGCCTAAGGAGTCAGGAATGCCGGGATGGATCTGTGCTCTGCAGTCGGCTCAGCCATCCCTAACCATGCCTGCTGGGAGGAACCAGAGCTCAGGACCTGCATCATGGCATTAAGAAGTGCGTTGGTAGCC
>NW_007247952.1:14544-19626 GCF_000164805.1 Carlito syrichta | reverse complement strand
GCCCAGAGTGGAGTGCAGTGGCCGCTCCCGGCCATCGCAGCCTCAACCTGCTGGGCTCCAGCCATCCTTCCGCCTCAGCCTTCCAAGTAGCTGGAACTTCACACGCACGCTACCACGCTCGGCTAATTTTTTTGATTTATTGTAGAGATGAGGTCTTGCCAAGTTGCCCACGCGGGTCTCGAACCCGCAGGCTCAGGCAAGATTGCCGGCCTCTTAACCTAGTTATGAGACACAAGCCAGTAATTGATCAATTCTGAGCCCCTAGACTGAGGGAGGGAATGGAGCTCTTTGGGGAACAACCCCACAATATAGTCCCAGGTGTGCACCATGCACCTTTCCCCCAAAGGCGAAGGTATTCACCAGGGTGACCACACTCTGGACAAAGGGAAATATGTGCACACATCTCCTGGGGAATTTTGTAGACGAATTCTGAACTTATTCTGATTCCCAAAGACCAGAAAAGCTATGTGGCCCCTCAGTTGGCGCAGGGGCTTTGGAGACCTGAGGACAAGCAGTCGCTTTGGCTTAAGTTTAAGTTTGTTCAGCGGAACCACGGACCCTCCTGTGGTTATATCCCCAGTTCCAAAATGGATAATGAGAATAGGTGTATTTAGCAATGGTGGAATCCCCACTGGTTTCCTCATGCCCAGGAAATTTGTTTGTTAGGGAAGAAAGGCCCAAGTAGACATCCCCGGAATTACCCTTCCCTGAGAGTTACCAAAGGCAACACCACATTCACGTGGGAGGCTGGAGAGACGAAACATGTCACCAACCCTTGAGATGAAGGTTGGCCATTCCTACTGCTGCTCCCTCTACCTACCCCTGGCCGCTGTACAAGCTGGACAGGTTGTGGAGACTCGTGGTGGATTTCCACAAACCTAATCAGGTGGAGGTGGCAGGAGCTGTGACTGTGTGTTAACATATCTCGACGGGGACAACCATCAGCCACAGTGTCTTCTCGAGGATCTGGCCTGGGCAGGCTGCTCCCGGGGGAGAGCCTGAGCGTGGCGTGAGACCCCTGCCCATGGTGCCAACTGCCAAGAGTGGAGAAGTGTCCCAGGAAAACCTGCAGCACCCCAAGCCCCATGCTAAGCATGAGGTCACAGCAGCCAGCCCGCCCTGGAGGGCTTGGAATCCAACCAGCAGCCCACTGGAGGGTCTTAACTCCTCCTGCTAGCCAGGAGTAGAGGCTCGCCACTTTTGCTAGACAAATCTGCTGTAACATTGATGTGCTCACCCATTCTTGTGTTGATGGAAATTGGGGTCGGATTTGGAGCTCCTATGAATCAAACAGTTCCATCTGGTAAGTCTTTTGGTAGATGTGTGTTTTATTTCTCTTGTGTAAATACTGGGAACTGGAGTGTTGGATTATGGGGCAGGTGTGTGTTTACTTTCATAAGAAAGTGCCAAAGTGATTGAATCATTCCACACTCCCACCCGCAACATGAGAGTTCCTGTGATTTCCCATCCTTCCAGGCACTCGGTGTTGTTAGTCTTTTAGTGTCGTGTATGGGCATTTCGTTGTGGTTTCAGTATTGTTTCCCTCATGACCGAACACATCGAGCACTCTGTGCCTGTGTGGTGGCCATCTGTATACTTTCCTTTGTGGAGGGTCTGTTCAAATCAGATGTCCGTTTTTCTATGAGGCTGTTTTCACTTATTGTTGATTGTTGAGTTATGGGAATATATCTACATCTATCTATACTGTATATCTATCTACCATCTATATTCTATATTCAACACTTTTAACATATACATGGTAAACATATATATGGCGTGTATTTAAAGTCAACTGCCTGTAGATATTGATCACATCTACAGAATACCTTCATAACACAGTGTTTGAATACTCAACTGAGACTATAGTTTAATCAAGCTGATATAAAACCATCACTCTCCAAATCCCCAGTACTGCTGATGAGTTTTGCCTGTTATTGGACTTCAGTAAACTAAATCATAAGGTATATTTTCTTTTGTGTCTGGTTTTGTTCTGGAATGTGCTATTGCAAAGTTCAAACTGCTGCAGAGAAAGGATTTATTTGAAGCAATATGGCTGGAAATCCTGGAGTTTAAACCAATATGCTATGCCGCATGGCTGAAAAGAGTTGAGTGCAGTAAAAGAGGAAATGTGTCAAGGATATTCTCCAAATTCTCCTCCTAAAGCCTTTATAATCTGGCCAGGCATGGTGGCTCACGCCTGTGATCCTAGTAGTTTGGAAGACCAAGACAGGAAAATTGCTTGAGGCCAGGAATTCAAGACCAGCCTGGACAACATAGCGAGACGCCTATCTCTACAAGAAATAAAAGGAATTAGCTGGCCGTAGCGACACACGCCTATAGTCCCAGCTGCTTGGAAGTCTGAGTTAGGAAAATCGCTTGAGCCCAGGAGGTCAAAACTGCAATGAGCTATGATCGCACCACTGCCTTCCAGCCTGGGTGACAGAGGGAGACCCTGTCTCGAAACAAACAAACAAGAACCCTTCATAATTTAACTTTCATATTTGGGTCTATGGTTCATATTAAATTTATTTTTGTATACGATGAATGGTAGGGAGAGTTTTTTTCCAATACAGATGATGAAACTAAATCCTGAAAATTTTTTATAATTAAAAAATCTTTGTAGCCATTGTCCAAAGAAGTATAGAATGTTTCTATCACTCCAGAAATTTCCTTTGTGCCTCTCCAGAGTCATTTCAATTCCTCCCTTTCTGCTTGTATCAATCAGGTTCCATCTGGGACACAGTACCAGTCAGCAATATACTAATACCACAAGGAGTTGCCAGGGCTGGTAGGCCAGTCTGAAGTCCACAGGGCAGGCGTCAGGAGAGCAGGCTGGAACTCACAGATGAAAGTTCTCCTTCCTCAGGGAAACCTCAATTCTCTCTTAAAGCCTTCCAATTGACTAGATTAGGCCCATCCAGAGTGTGGAGGATAATCTCATGTATTTAAAGTCAACTGCCTGTAGACATTGGTCACATCTACAGGATACCTTCATAGCAACGCGCAGTGTTTGAATAATCAACTGAGACTATAGTCTAATCAAGCTGATCTAAAACCAACTATCACTCTCCTAATCCCCAGTACTTCTGATGAGTTTTGCCTGTGACTGGACTTCAAATAAACGAAATCATGAGGTATATTTTCTTCTGTGTCTGGTTTTGTTCTGGAACATGCTATTACAAGGTTCAAACTGCTGCAGAGAAAGGATTTATTTGAAGCAATTTAGCTAGAAATCCTGAAATTTAAACCAATACACTATGCCGCTTGACTGGAAAGAGTTTAGTGTGCAATAAAAGAGGAAACGTATCAATTCGTAAAATTTGGAAACATAGGTAAGAAAAAGGATTACACAATGACTCAAAAATATACCGAAAACATTTCATTAAAATATATAGCCTAATAATGAAAATTATGATATGCAAAATATGTCACATATTTTGCACTCAGCTGGATAGCTTCTGTGCATGACTCACACCTTTATTTTAAAATCTTATGTAATCTTTAAAAGAAATCACATTTATAGTCTTTTTCTAGTTTACACCAGATAGAAATGCCAAATCCCACACTATCCAGTTCAAAATCAGACATCTGCTCACCCTGATAACAAAGTGTGTCAGGATCTAGTCAGGAATCAGAAACACACCAGTAATTTGTTCTGAATAGGGATAATTTAATATGATGAATTAGTAACTGGTAAGAGGTGATTAGCTACTAACAGGAACTCAAGTGAAAGAGTTTTAGTTCCACCACTCAGATCCATGTTCAAGGGATTTCAGATCAGAGGTAAGCAAGGAGACTGCATTTTGATGGCGAAAGTGGATGCACAGTGTCTAGTTTTTGGGCCTCTTGGGTGGCAGGAACAAGTGTCTGACACAGGGACGGCACTGGAAATGGCAGCAGAAGTAAAGTCTGACCATGTGGCAGCCATTTTGTAGCCACGAGGGAAGCACCAAGAGAACTCATAAAATACAGGACAAGATACTGTGTGACTTCCTCACCGTGTGCTATTGTCTGTTAATGCTGACAGTCGGGGCAGTTTCATGTTCCAGGACTTCCCTGATATAACTTACCATCCTTGCCAATACTTACCTTTTCTTTGTGCCAGTTTTGAGGGTAACTTTTGAAAAATCACTTTTTGGGGGCAACCCCTTTGGGTCCACTCCCACTGTGGGAGATTTTCTGTCCTCTCAATGAATCCTGCTTTTTTAAAAAAAATCACTTTTTAAAATTTTTCTTTCAAGTATCAGTTTTTTTCAGATTTTCCCTACTGTGTATTTGTTTTTAAGTCTCCACTGATTTCTGTTCTTGCCTTTATTATTTAGTTGCTTCCACTTTCTTTTAATTTGATATTCTTTCTCTAGTTTCTTGCCATGGAAGCTGTTAGGTGGTTTTCATCATTTCTTCTTTTCTAACACAGGCATCTGAAGCAATAATTTTCCCTGCAACAACCTCCCACTCGTATTAGTATAATGTGTTTTCACTACCGTTCAGTTCAAGGTATTTTTTTACACTTTACTGTGATGGCTTCTTTGACCCGAGGATTCTGTTGCCATGTGTTGCTTCCTTCCCAAACATTAGGAAATATTCTAGTCCTCTTTCTGTTACTTATCTCCAGTTTAATCTCACTGTGGTCAGAGAACACACTCTGCATTATTTCAGTCTCTATCATTTGTAGAGACTCGGTTTCTCCTTTTCGAAGGGTTGCAGAAAATGGAAAGGGTCACGAATACATCTGAAGATGATAAAATGCCAGTGATGCCCGGCTGGGAGGAGCAAACCAGGACCCGACCGCCAGCGCAAGAGACACACATGTGGCTCCCGGCCACCACCTTGGCCCTCAGTGGGGGTGCTTGAAACCGCCCCCAGAAAAAGGGAGCGATCTTTCATTGGGGGGGTCTTCGGGGAAAGAGATGGGGGGGTTCCAGCCGGCCGCGGGCTCCCTTCGGGGCCGCTCGGGGACTGCGGGGACCTCGAAACGCGGGCAGCGGATCCCGCCGCAGCGACCTGGGAGCGACCCCGCCCAGCCCCGGCGGCTCCGCCCTCGCTCCGCCCTCGCTCCGCCCTCGCTCCGCCCTCGCTCCG
>NW_007247952.1:0-13850 GCF_000164805.1 Carlito syrichta | reverse complement strand
GTGTCTGGACTTTATTTGAAATGGGTCCGTTTTCTCCTCTAGTGCCTCTTTAAACTTTAATGTGTGTGTATGTTTCATTCCTCGAGACAGGGGCTCGCTTTGTCACCCCGGCTGGAGTGCAGCAGTGCGATCGCAGCTCACCGCAGCCTCCAATTCCCGGGCTCAAGCCATCCTCCTCTTCAGCCTCCAGAGTAGTTGGGACCATAGACGCGCCCCCACGCCGGGCTGATTATTTTTATTTATTTTATCTATGTTGCCCAGACTGGTCTCGAACTCCTGCCCCCAGGTTACCCTCCCTTCTCTGGTCTCCCAGAGCACTGGGATTACAGATATGAGCGACCGTGCCAGCCTTAATACCTCTTAAAAACATATCTGTATCATATCTCTGTGTTAATAATAGTAATTGTTACTATTTGGTGGTGGCCCTTGAGATTTGGCTTCTTATTTCTTTTTTTAGCATTCGGCTTTCTCCTCTACTACCTTCTTAGTTATGTGCACATCTATATATTTATATTTATTTACAAAAGGTGTACATAGATATGCATAATTATTTTAATTTGATTAGTGGGTACTCTGGAGATTTAATATCTACTCTTGACATACAAAGGGGGACCCCCCCCAAAAAAAAACCGGAATTATCTTTTGGAGGGCCGGCCCCTTGTAGTACAAGCCTCCCCGCTAGGTGAGTGTTCTAGGAAATAATTGGCATCAGTGTACCGGCTAGCCTTGCTGTGGGAGGCTGCATTCAGCTTCAGGGAAATTATTTTTGGAGATTCTTTCAACGTGTTTGACCATTTCATGGTGGGTGATATACAAGCGCACCGGCTCCCACGCACTGAGTGTTCAGCAGTTTTTGTCCAAAAACAGCATGACCTCCATGCCCTCCTCTCCCTTTTCACCCAGATCTCACCCTGAGTGACTTTTGTTTCACCACATGAACAAGGTCCTCAAAGGGAAACGTTTAGCTGATGTGGAAGAGGTGGAACAAAAAGCAGAAGCTTTGAAAAAGGCATGAAAATTGATGAGTTCAAAAACTGCTTTGAGCAGTAGAAAAGGCATCTTGATAGGTGTATTGCAGCAAATGGAGAGTACTTTGAAGTGACTGCAGTTTAAACATGTAGGAATAAATACATAATTTTTAACAAATAAGTTCTGGTTCTTAGGAGTCCCCTCTCATATAATAGTATAGCTTAAAGAATTGTCATTGCCTTTCTAGACTCTAGTGGCCATGTGCTCTTTGAGCTATGGCTGTGCCATGCTTCCTGGCTTTCGCCCCCTCCCCCACCTTGCGGAGCTGTATCTTCTCTCTCCCTTCTCTTTCTCTCTCTCATTTACTTTTAAGTAAACTATATTTTTTAATCTAAAAAAAAATGGTACACGCTGGGTGCGTGCTACCATGCCTTGCAAAAAAAATTTTTTTAATCTTTTGTAGAGATAGGGATCTAGCTACGTTGCCCCAGGTTGACCTCAAGGGATCTTCCTACCTCAGCCTCCCAAAGTGCTGGGATTATAGGCATGAGCCACCACTCCTGGTCCTAAGTGCACCACTTCTATTGTAGTTTAAAGTATACCACTCTTGCAGGGCATGGTGGCTCATACATAAGTATTCATCTGTTTGATGTTTTTCTATACTAAGAAGTGACATTACATATTTGTTTACCATAAAGAAGGTACCCTGGGCTGAATTTGGAAAATGTACCTAGTTTCATGAAAGGAGATGTATCTTGACATGATTCACTTGCGTTTTAATGTACTTTGGATGTCAATGAAGACTATCTTTGATAAATGCCAGTTTCCTAAATACATAGGGTGACAAAAATAAGTATATGCATTTTGAGGAAGGAAGAAACTGTATTAAAATTATAATACTCAAGATAAATACTAGTCACATTTTACTTCTGCAGTTACAAGAGGTACTCAAAGTGGTTGCCATCAGTGTCCAGACACTTCTGATTACAGTGAACATCTCTTAAAATGTATATTTTGACACCCCCAGTATAGAACTTATTCTTCATAGATTTAAATCTATTATATTACCAGTGTGATCACTTTACATAAATACACTCATTTCCATCTGGATGAAAGCTAATTTGAGATTTATAGTGACTTCTATAGTGTAATGTTAGTATAATTTTCCATCAAAATCAGAGTGTGAACTTTGTCATAATATAAAATGATAAAAACGTGATTGTCTGAAGTTTTTGTCAATTATCACCTTTGCAGTGTTACCAAAAAATCTGTATTCTAATGTATCCTTATTCAGCATGTGGCTTATATGATGCTAGCCGGTGTGTTTATTGGGCATACCTGCTTTTCGAATAGCCTTTGAGAAACTGGCAAGCAATGAGATATTCTTACATTTATCTTTAGGTTCGTAATACAGTGATGATTTGCAAAAGCCTCTTTTCATCTGCGTCCACTCAACAAATATTCATTGAGTGTTCACCACAAGCCACACACTCTTATGTTACAATCACCTAGCAAAGGCAGCTAAATAAATCAGTATTTATATGGGATTAAAGGTATCAAGACTTAGACAAAACCACGTTTTAGTTATTATGAGGACAAACCGTGACCAATATATTGGACAAACCGTGACCAATATATTTGACATCTGTACAAACAGATTAAGTAGTTTGTTGCCCAAACCAAGGTGAAGTGATAAGTGGTCAAATTCCCAACTAATTCAAATTACTTATCCAATAGTTTCCTAGATTCCTAAAATGTTCTCTTTTAGTTATGTTTTGTTTTTAAGGCAAGGTTTTCTAACCAGCAGTTCATGAAATTCTATGTGCATAAATCTTGGAAAATTCATCACTTGGTCTACACTACAAGAAATACTAAAGGGAATTCTACAGAATGAGGAACAGTTTTCTAGTTGAGGGTCCAGAAATGCAGGAAGGAACGTAGAAGAGAAAAAAAATTAAATATGCTATACTTGTGCATACAAATACATATACACTATGAATTAACATTGGCATTTTAAAACATAACAAATAATATCTAGCAGGATAGAAATAAGTAGAAGTAAAACATGCAAATAGTGAAAGGGGCAGGAGGAATATTTTATTATTATTATTATTCCTGCTTGGTTTTTCATTTGACACAAAAGTAAGAAGTCAGATTTTTTTTTTCTGAAACTTCAACATAAAACTTTAAAAATTACTAGGTGCGCTGACTCACACCTGTAATCCCAGCACCTTGGGAGAATGACACAGGAGGAGTATTGCTTGAGCCTAGGAGATCGAGCCAAGCCTGGTCATCATAGTCAGACCTCACCTCTTCAAAAAAAATCAAAAAATTAACCGGGTGTGGTGGCGCAAACCTGTAGTCCCAGCTACTTGGGACACCAAGGTGGGAGGATTGCTTGAACCCTGGAGTTTGAAGCTTCAGTAAGCAGTGATAATGCCAATACACTCCTAGCCTGGGTGACAGAATGAGACTTCAACTAAAAAAAAAACCAAATTACTACCTCTTGTTTGAGGAATGTATTGTCTCTCAATTTTAGTAGCAAAATAACTCAAAATGAAGAATAAAACACCCATATTACACTGAATCAAGTCATCAATTGTGAGAACATCATTGTTTTATGCTCCACTAAAAAAGAAACATTTCTCCAATTCTATTATCCAATGCTCCAATAAAGAATAATAACAAAACTATTTTATAACAGTTTTAGGTTTACAGAATTCAATGCTTTTTAGTCATTAAAATCATTATTGGAAAACTACCTACAAAAAAAAAAAAATAAGCGCTGGACCATCAGATGACTTGCAGCAGAATTCTATAAAACATACAAGGAGGAACTGATACCAATCCTATTGAAAGTATTCCAGGAGATTGTGAATGATGGAACTTTCCCCAAATCATTTTATGAAACTAACATCACATTGATACCCAAGCCAGATAAAGACCCAACAAAGAAAGAGAACTACAGGCCAATAGCCTTGATGAACAAAGATGCTAAAATTCTCAACAAGATCCTAGCAAACCAGATTCAACAACACATCTCAAAAATCATTCACCATGACCAAGTAGACTTCATCCCTGGAATGCAAGGCTGGTTCAACATTTGTAAGACCATAAATGTAATTAAATACATCAACAGACATAAAAACAAAAACCACATGATTATATAATTAGATGCAGAAAAAGATTTTCATCAAATTCAGCACCACTTTTTGATAAAAACCCTCAAACATCTAGGCATAAATGAAACATACCTCAAAATAGTAAGAGCCATCTATGAGAAACCTGCAGCCAGCATACTGCTAAACAGACAAAAATTGGAACCATTTCCCCTGAAAACTGGAACAAGACAAGGATGCTCACTCTCACCTCTCCTATTCAACATAATTTTGGAAGTCCTAGTTAGAGCAATCAGAGAAGAGAAGGTGATCAGGGGTATCCAAATAGAAAAAGAGGAAGTCAAGTTATCTCTGTTTGCAGATGACATGATTCTATACCTTGAAAACCCAGGAGAATCTGTCAAAAACCTCCATGCACTGATAAAGGACTTTGGCAAAATTTCAGGGTATAAAATAAACATGCAAAAGATAATCACATTTCTATACACCAATAATAAACAAACAGAAACCCAAACAAAAAGCACAATACCATTCACAGTAGACAGACACACACACACACACACACACACACACACACACACACACACACACACAAAATATCTTGGCATCTTCCTAACCAGAGATGTGAAAGACCTTTACAACAAAAACTACAAAACACTGCTCAAAGAAATCAAAGATGACACAAATAAGTGGGAAAATATCCCATGCTCATGGATTGGAAGAATCAGAATTGTGACGATGCCTATTCTACCTAAGGCAATCTACAGATTTAATGCAATACCCATCAAATTACCAGCAACATTCTTCTCTTTTTTTTGAGTTGGAGTCTCACTCTGTCGCCCAGACCGGAGTGCAGTGGCCGCTCCCAGCCACCACAGGCTCAACATGCTGGGCTCCAGCCATCCTTCTGCCTCAGCCTTCCAAGTAGCTGGAACTATAGGCACGCGCTACCACGCCCGGCTAATTTTTGATTTATTGTAGAGATGAGGTCTCGAACCTGCGGGCTCAGGCAATCCACTCACCTCAGCCTCCCAAAGGCACGGGATTACATTCTTCTCTAGAAACAATAATACAGGAATTCATATGGAAACATAAACAACCAAGAATACCCAAAACAATCCTCAGGAAAAAAAAACCAGGAGGTATCACACTCACAGACTTTAAACTTTATTATAAAGCTACAATCATCAAAACAGCCTGGTATTGGTACAAGAACAGCATATAGACCAATGGAATAGAATTGAGATTCCAGAAGCAAAACCTCAATTTCTCAACTTCGACAAAGCCTCAACCCCCAACCATTGGGGAGACAAGAACCTATGCAGTAAACAGTGCTGGGGAAACTGGTGACCACATGCAGAAGATTGAAACATCCCCATACAAAAAGTCAACTCTAAATAGATCAGAGACCTAAACGTAAAACCTCAAACTATAAGAACCTTAGAAAATGCAGGAGACACTCTTATAGAAGTTGGAACTGGCAACCAATTCCTGATCAAAACCCCAAGTGCCCATGCCATAAGAGATAAGATGCACAAGTAAGACCTCATCAAACTGGCAAGTTTCTGCAAAGCCAAAGAAACCATCAAGAGAGTAGGGAGACAGTCCACAGACTGGGAAAAAATATTTGCCAACTCCATGTCTGACAAAGGCATAACATCTAGGATCTACAAAGAACTCAAACGTGCTGAAAAGAAAAAAACAAACAGCCCCATTACAAAGTGGACAAAAGATGTGAATAGACAGTTCTCAAAAGAAGACATACAAGCAGCCAACAGATACATGAAAAAATGTCCAGCCTCACCAGTCATCAAGTAGATGCAAATTAAAACTACACTGAGATACCACCTAACTCTAGTCAGAATGGCCATCATCAATAACTCAAAAAATAACAGATGCTGGAGAGGATGCAGCGAAAAGGGAACACTTCTACACTGTTGGTGGGAGTATAAACTAGTACAGCCTCTATAGAAAACAGTGTGGTGATCCCTAAAAGTTTTAAAAATCAACCTTCCATATGACCCTGAAATATCCCTACTGGGAATGTAACGAGGAGAACTCAGATCACTCTATAAAAAAGATACCTGTACACGTATGTTTATCGCAGCATTATTCACAATAGCAAGAACATGGAACAAACCATGCTGCCCATCAAAAGAGGACTGGCTAAAAAAAAAAATGTGGTACATATACACAATGGAATATTACGCAGCCATAAAGAACAAAATCATGAACTTTGCAGCAACCTGGATGGAATTGGAGTTTATAATACTGAGTGATCTCTCACAGAAACAAAGATCTGAGTATCACATGTTCTCACTCATAAGTGGACCTTAAACAACTACTGTAATACTATAAGTAAAGGATTGACAGCAGCAGGAAACTGCAGAGGGTGGGGTGTGCAGGGAGGTGGGATTAACAGTAGTCGATATCTGCCATGGGGAGGGCACACTTCATCAACAAGAGTACCTGCACAATGAATATTTGTATACCTAACCCCGAATTGTACACCACAATTTTTTAAAAAAATAAAATAAAATGAAAATAAAAGAGGATTAGATAAAAAGAATGTGGTACATATACACGATGGAATATTACACAGCCATAAAGAAGAACAAAATCATGAACTTTGCAGCGACCTGGATGGACTTAGAGTCTATAATACTGAGTGAACTTTCACAGAAACAAATAACTATCAAATGTTCTCACTCATAAGTGGACCTTGAACAACTACTGCAATACTATAAGAAAAGGATAGACTGTAGCAGGAATCTGCAGAGGGAAGGGGGACGGGGAGGTGGGATTGACAGTAGTGGAAATCTGCCTGGGGAAGGGGGGGCAAACCTCATCAACAAGGGTAACTGGCCAGTGAATATTTGTATACCTAACCCTGAAATGTACTCCACAATTTTAAAATAAAAAATTTTTTAAAGTTAAAAAAAAAATCATGATTGTAGGCTGGGCATGGTGACTCACACCTGCATTCCTAGCACTTTGGGAGGCCAAGGTTGAACCCTAGAGTTCAAGATCAGCCTAAGCAACATAGCAAAACCTCATCCCCACAAAAGGATAAAAAATAAATAAAAATAAATCTAAAATGTAAGCGTGGTGACATGCACCTATAGTCCCAGCCACCTGGGATGCTGAGGTGGAAGGATAACCTCAGCCCAGGAGACTGAGCTGTGATCATCGTGATTATGCCATTGCAGTCCAGCCTGGGTGACAGAGAGAGACCCCAACTCAATAAAAAAATCATTATTGTATATTTAGTGGGAGAGTTCTTAGAGGCTGATAGACATGGGTTTTGAATATATGTATGCCTCTTGGCCGAGCTCAGTGGCTCAGCCTATAATCCCAGCACTTTGGGAGGCTGAGGTGAGTGGAGTACCTGAGCCCGCAGGTTTGAGACCAGCCCAGGAACTTGGCAAGACCTCGTCTCTACAATAAACAAAAAATTTTCTGGTCATGGTAGCATGCACAGTAGTTCCGGCTACTTGGAAGGCTGAGGTGGAAGGATCGCCAGAGCCCAGTGGGTCGACACTGGGGTGGCTGTGAGTGTACCACTGCACGCCAGCTGGGTGATGGAATAAGACTCTGACTCCAAAATAGATAGATAGAGAGATAGACAGATAGATAGATAAAATATGTATGTCTCTTATGCATTTGAAAAGAGAAAAGATAGGCTAAATAAAGTTTTTAAGAAATTTCCAAACTTCTTTGGTATTCTATGTTTACCTTTTCTCAGCCACTGATGTCCGTTTTGGGTTTTCTGCACACTCCGTCCTGTGGAGAACCTTGGTGACACATCATCTCTTAAGGGCATGCCCCACTCTAGTTGCTCAGATTTCTTCTTGGATTAAACTCCATTTGCAAATTGTGTTGCTGATCCTTTCTTGGTCCTATCAGGTGTCAGAAATGATTGCAGACAACCAAAACAATTACATCTTTCTGCAATTGTGTCCATGATTTTTTGACGCAGACATCAAGTGGTTGCCATTGTCCAGGCAGGTCCCCTGTAGTAGCAACCAAAGTCCCATATTCACAGAGCAGTGATAACCACACTGCAACTCCTGGACAACAATGCTTTTAAGATGCTGTCAGTTCCAGATATGCATGAAGTTGTGGAAAACATATGGGCCATAAAATTAAGTTATTGCAGTGTTTTCTCATCACAGTTCCTCCTCCATCCTTTACCCAAATTGGGCTGGAAAAAAATAATAAAATAATACGATGGCTATATAACCTTGTTATCCCTATCTTAATCGCAGGGAGAAAAATTACTTAGATAAAAATTTCCCTTACATTTTGAACTCACGGAATTTGTACGCAATAAAGAAAAAAATGCAATCAAGCTGAGTGATAAACTGTTGTAGGGAGTGGAACTGGTTATTAACCTAGTAAATGCATCACTTTCTCAAAATTGTTATAGCCACCTTTCATTATTATGACCCGAGACACTTGCCAATGTCCTTTATTGTGTCTTCTTTATTCCATATTCTGACCATATTATGAGCATGCCACTTGCTACCATAACGCTCATTCATATCACAAAGAAGGAGCAACACAATTAACAAATGTCTCCAGTACATTACATCGAATTGTCAAAATGTATTTTGTATGTACAGACATTTATAGATTGATGGCTGGAGCAAACGGATGGATTCGGACACAGATAGTGGAATTGGACACATTTTTCATGTCTACATGTGTCACACAGTGCATATTTCAGTCAAAGGATTATCTTATACTTGATCCTTGTAGAAGATTTTTATTACCTTCCTAATGATCATGGAGAAATCAAAGCAAATTCATACGTCTTAAAGAAATTCTCTAATATTCTCTAATATCTGAATAAACATGTTCAGAAGTTTGTACAACTATTGAAATACTGTAGTCATTGTCAAAAGCAGTCTCACACACACACACACACACACACACACACACACACACACAGCCCTCTCGTGGTCATATGAGAAATGGCATGGATGTTTCAGGGCTCAATAGCTCTGTCCTCAAAAGATTACACTAGCTGGGCTCGGTGGCTCAGCCTGTAATCCCACACCTGTGGGAGGCTGAGATGAGTGGATTGCCTGAGCCCGTGGGTTGAGACCCGCCTGGGCAGCGAGATCTCATCTCTACAATAAATAAAAATCAGCCGGGTGTGGTAGTGCATGCCTGTGATTCCAGCTACTCGGAAGGCTGAGGCGGAAGGATCGCCGGAGCCCAGCAGGTCGAGGCTGTGGTGGCCGGGAGCGGCCGCTGCACTCCAGTCTGAGCGACAGAGTGAGACTCCGACTCAAAAAAAAAAAAAAAAAGATTACACTAAATATTAGAGGCCAGGTCTAGTGGTTCATGCCTGTAATTCCAGCCCTTTTTGAGACTGAGACAGGACAGCCTCTTGAGACCCAAGGACAGGAATTTGAGAACAGTTGGACAATATAGGGAGACCACAAAAAATGTGTTTATTTTTAATTTCTGGGCGTAGGGGTGTGCTTGTGGGATCCTTCGAGTCCAGGAGTTCGAGGCTGCAGTGAACTATGATCACCACTGCACTTCAGTCTGGGTAACAGAGTGAGACCCTACCTTTAAAAAAAAAAAGATACCTTCCCAGGCTTGCAGTTAGATCAAAACCAAAACCAGAATATGTAAGATACAGTGTTTTGGGAGTGACTTCTAAGTGGAAGTCCTTGTTTATCATTTCACTCTGTGAAAAACTAAGTCTCTTCCCAAGTGTAGTATTTCAGGGAGTACTTATTTAGCAACTAAGGCCCTAGATTCCAGGACATAAAATAGAGACAAGGTCATTGTATAACTTGTTTGCATCACAGCTATGAATGTCTGGCGTAAAGGTAGAAATATATCAAACCAAAGCACATTAATGGAATCCTGATTATATAAACAATAAAACATTTCAGAAAAATGAAAATTGCCCTCCAAAGAGCTGTGTACTTTAATTTAGATATAGAGACTTTCAAAAAGAAAAATATCTTAGATTCCAGCTACTTTTGCCCTCGCTATGAGAGCACTTATTCATGTCATTTAATGTTTTTGAAAAAGTTATTTTAACCAGTATAAAATATTCCTTGAAATATCTTTTGCATATATTATATGCTTCTATAGTTCCCCCTGCCATCTCCCACTATCAACAAAATCTGTCTTACCTGTAAAAGTGGAGCTCAATTGCTATTGTCTTCTGGAAGCTTCCCATGCTAGAATAATCCACTAGACTCCCAGAGCACTTTCATTATCACTCTTTCTCTCAGGAAGGCAGGTACTCCATACCATGTTTTATCTTTGTATAAACAGGAAGCATCTCTCAGACCAGGAGCTGTGAATCAATCAACTCTGTCCAGCTCTCAGCACAAAGCTTGGCATACAGTAGACACTTAGTAAAGACGGGAGAAACACAATACGTAAATCCCCACGAGTTACTTACCATTGCAGAGAATTCTAGTTGTCCATCAAAATCCATTCTCTCCGTCTCTGAACACAATTGGACTACATTTCCCAGACTTTCTTGTGTTACATGTGGTCATGTGACCAGTTCTTGCCAATGGAAGAGAAATGGGACTTTGGTGAGATTTTTGTTTGTTTGTTTGTTCGTTCGTTTTTTGCTACTTGTCTTTCTGCTGGTGGATGCAGATAGGGATACAGATAGGGATAAGGCCCTAGGGATGGCCACAAGATGGAAGGAATCTGGAATACTGAACGACCATGGAGGACAGATGCTCCCAACCTAAGACCCAGCCAGCAATACCAGGGTGGGGGTGCAAAATACAATGTTATATCACTAAATATTGGTAGTTATTTGGTTATTCAGCATGACCTAACACTTATGCCTAAAAACATGAATACAGGATTAGTTTAAATTGTCACCCCTCTAACCCATTTTAAATAACTAAAGTGAGTAACTAAAATGAGTATGGCCTTGTCAGTGCTACTCTTCCATTTGACCTTGCTGTTCTGACCCAGCCATTTTACCTAAGAAAATTTACATTCCTTGCCTTAATAAAAATTGAAATTAGCATTATATCAACATTTTAGAAATTGTGTTTAAAAAGTACTTTTGAGAGCACTAAAGACATTTTAATTTTTTAGTGCTATTTTCATATAGAACACAGTAAATAATTTAGTTTGTGAATTTTTATCTTTAATTTACTGAACATGTTTTTACAAGGATCAATTCTTTTTCACTGAGAACACAACTGGCTGGGCATGGTGGCTCAAGCCTGTAATCCCAGGAGTCGGGGAGGCCAAGGTGGATAGACTGGTTGAGCCAGGTATTCAAGACCAGCCTAAGCAACATAGTCTCTACAAAAAATATATACATTTTTAAAAAATTAGCCAGATGTGGTGACCAGCATCTGTAGTCCCAGCTACTCTGAGGCTGAGGCAAAAGGATCACTCAACCCAAGCGGCTGAGGCTGCAGTGAGCCATGATTGTACTTCAGCCTGGGATAAAGAGTGCAACCTCAATTCAAAAAAAAAAGAAGAGAAAAGACGCAGTGGAAGTGGGGTTCACTTTTGGCACAGCAGGACTACCGCCTGTGGGTGGTACCAAAGCTTGACAGGTACACAGGAAGGTGGGGACTAGTTGGGACCCTTCCCAGGAAGATGGGCACCAGGGGCTCCACCAGCTTCTCCAGTATTCCTGCCTGGACAGTCCACACCATACGGGGCTCACCCAGGTTCAGGGCTGACTCATTTTCACCCTGGGAAAGAGAAGAGACATACAGTCAGTGATCATACCAAACACCAAGCAGGTCAGGAATGGAGCTCAGACTCATCTCCACAGTCCTTAGTGATTTGTGTCTAGAAGGGAACATGAGCGCTCCCAGCAGAAAGATAGCTTTCAGTGTTAAAAGTAGAATGGCAGAAGGGAAGAATTAAAAATATTAATATGTTCAGATTCTTTGTTGCCTGAGTGAAGATACTATCTCCCTGTACTAAGAGCATCATTCAGGTGAGTCCTGAACAACATCCCATTATAGAGATGAGAAGACAGAGGCTTGTCCTGGTGGGGAAGGATCAGCTTGGTAGGACCCAAGGGACTTTCATGGCAGCACTGATGCGATGACCACAGAAAGGCACCAGACAAGGGCACCCAGCAGGCAGAGGCTGGAGTCACTGGCCCCCTTCTAGAATGTCAGGTAGCCCAGTGAGGCTCCCGCTCCCGGCCTGGAGGGGCCACGGGATGTTTCTTGAGACAGCAAGTTGCAGAGAAATGGACACAATAGCACAAGCCCCCGTCCTTTCTGCTAGTCAAGATGACACGTAAGACTTGAGGGAGGTGTGGAAGGACTGTCCAACCAACTGTTCCATGCACACCTGGTCCCAACGGTGAAAACAAGACAAAACAGCAAAATGCAAAAATAATCTCGACATAAACTGAAGTGAAAGAGTCTAAAAGTGTCTTTTCTGGGACTCATACAAACATGTGGACGGTGACTTTGCTCAAGGCACTCAGGAACTGGGCAGTGGGGGGGGTGAGGTGGGGTTAAGATGTCTTTGGGAGCAGGAGAGGGGGCCCCTCAGGGAGGGGGAGAGGTTGGGGCGGCCCTCTCTAGGCTTCTCAGGATCCCTGCCAGCAATTTGCTCTGTGGCTACCATCATCCCAGCCAGCACTGGCCCCTGTAGACAGCGTGGGGTGCTGCCTTTGGGGCGGAAGATGGAGGAGAGGACCCAGTGAGCAGCTCTGGCCAGCCCTGCCGGGAACTCTTCACACAGGGCCTGGCAGCGGGCAGGAAGTCCAGAGCCCGCCTGGCTCTGGTTGGGCTGTTTCTACCCCAGGTGACCTTCTGCTCCCAGGACACACAGGCACTGGTGTAAAAGCCCGCCTCTAGGGAGGAGATGAGATGACAGGCCAAGGGCCCAGGATGGACATCAGGCAGAGGAGAGCTCCCAGATAGCCCCTTCCCTCCCTGCCAGCTCTGACCAGTGGTGTGACATGACAGGACCACCAGGTTTACAACCTCCACCTGCTCCTGCCCAGGGCAGACCGTACCTCGTGTCCCCACGTCCCCATGCTCAGAAGGAGGGTGTGGGACTGCCCTGGTCGGCCCACAAGAAGGGCCTGGATGGGCCTGCCCTGGCCTGGCCTGTGCCGTGTTACCTTTGGATACCTCCTGGCACAGTGTCAGAGGCGAGCAGCCTAAGGGCCGAAACAACCCACCGGCATCAGTAAAGGCTCTCGCTCCGGGGTTTCCTGAGGCTACAGCCTGGGATGTTGGGGTGTAGCTGCAGAACATCTGGCTCTGTCGGGCGTCTCTGGCCAAGGGACCTGGTAGGGGGCTGGGTCTAGAAGGTGGTGCCTGGTTACGGGGTTCCAAGGGCTTTGTGGTCTATCACCAAGGAGGTGATGTCACTTCCTGGGGTCCCTTCCCTGAGCCCCCTAGAAGAATGTGGGCTTCTGACTCACCCTCTTACCCTGCGACCTCCCACAGGTGTAGAGTGACGCCAGCACTGCCACCCACAGCCATGTGGAAGGGCAAGGTGCAGCCAGGACGGAGGAGGCAGACCTGGATCAGACCCAGCTCCCCCTCCTCACGTCTTAGGAGACTCTAGACAAAGCCATTGTGCCTCTCGGGGCCTCCCCAGTGTCCCCTCCTGCACTGTGGGTATCATTCTAGCCTCTGCTTCCTAGGGATGTCATCAGCCTGTGAGAGATCACACTTGTAAAACCTGGGGATTGGTGCCACAAAATTAGAGATGAAATCTTTAGGGGTGAAGTGTCACATGGAGTCCAACGGAAAACAGGCCATG
>NW_007247951.1:6331-7772 GCF_000164805.1 Carlito syrichta | reverse complement strand
GAAGACACAGGAAGAAAGAACAAAGTCCACAAGAGTTGTGCGATTATATCAAGAGGCCAAACTTACATCTGATTGGTATCCCAGAAACAGAAAGAGAAAAGGAGAACAACTTGGAGCAAGTATTCCAGGAGGTAATCCAAGTAAATGTTCCCCATCTCACCAGAGATGTGACCAGCCAAGCACAAGAGATACAGAGAACCCCAACAAGACATCAAATGGGAAGACCAAACCCTAGACACATACTAAGTCACTTACACAAAGTAGTCACAAAAGAAAAAATCCTAAAAGCAGCAAGAGAAAAAGGTCAGACTACCTACCAGGGAAAACAGTCATAATAGAAGCAAACATATCAACAGAAACACTATAGGCAAGAAGGGACGGGAGCCCTATATCCAAAGTCCTTGGAGATGAACAACCTCAACCGAGAATTTCTTTTCCAGCCAAGCTCAGTTTCATCAGTGATGGAGAATTAAAATCTGTCCCAGACATCCAATCCCTAAGAGATTATGCAGCTTCCAGACCAGTTCTACAAGAGACACTTAAATAGGGATTAAGCACAGAAGAAAGAAAAAAACAGATTGGTTACTCAGCTCCCAGAATAACAGCAGAGCACAGAATCAGGAGAGAATTCAGCACAACAAGAAACTAGAAAACACATGCATACATTAATCCCAAAGCCTAAATCAACAAGCAAACAAAGGAAAATCTTTATAACAACCTCATGATAGGGATAAACAATCATATTTTAATAATCAGCCTGAATACAAATGAACTAAAAGAAAAGACACAGAATGGCGGACTGGATAAGAAACCATGACCCAATTATTTGGTGCATCCAGGAGACTCATCGCACTTCAAGGGACACACACAGACTCAAAGTTAAAGGTTGGAAAATGAGTCTCCAGGCAAATGGATTACAAGAGAAGGTAGGAGTTGCAATCTTAATATCAGAGAAAACAACCTTTAAGCTATCAAAAATTTAAAAAGATGTAAAATACACTACATAGTGATAAAATGTTCAAACCATCAACAAGAACTATCCATCCTAAACAATTGTGCACCCAACACAGGTGCACCAGCATATATAAAACAATTACCAAGTAAACCAAAAAAAGACACTGACTTTTACACTATGATAGCAGGGGTCTTGACTACCCCACTGACAGCCATAGATAGGTCACTGAAGCAAAAAATCAACCAAAAGATCCAGAATCTAAACTTAGCACTCAACCAAATGAACTTAATAGATACCTACAGATTATTCAACCCAACAACCACAGAAAATACATTCTTCTCATACCACATGGAATATACTCCAAGATTGATCACATCTGTGGCCATAAATAAAGCATAAACAAATTACATAATGTTGAAATCTTTCCATGCATATTCTGATACCACAGTGAAATCAAAATACATATTATAAGCAAAATCATTTCCC
>NW_007247951.1:5114-5537 GCF_000164805.1 Carlito syrichta | reverse complement strand
CCAAATCATTTTACAAAGCTAAAATCACACTGATACCCAAACCGGATAAAGATCTATCAAAAAAGAAAACTACAGGTCAACATCCTTTATGAACTTAGATGCAAAAATCCTCAACAAGATTCTAGCAAATTGGAACCAAAAACACTTCTCAAAAATCATCCACCATGACCAAGTAAACTTCATCACCAGGATACAAGGCTGGTTCAACATTTGCAAGACCATAAGTGTCATTAAATACATCAATAGTTGCATAACAAGAACCACATGATTATTATCAATAGATGCAGTAAAGGCTTTTGATAAAATCCACCATTGCTTCTTGATAAAAATTCCAAACACCTAGTAATATAAGGAGCATATCTCCAAATAGTAAGTGCCATCTACAACAAACCCACAACTAACATACTGCTAAATAGACAGAAG
>NW_007247951.1:2203-4174 GCF_000164805.1 Carlito syrichta | reverse complement strand
CAGAACAGGCACATAGACCAATGGAACAGGATAGAGATTCTGGAAGCAAAACCTCAATTCCTCAACCAACCCATCTTTGACAAAGCCTCCAACAACAACCACTGGGGAGACGAGAACCTATTCTGTAAATGGTGCTGGGAAAACTGGCAGACCACATGCAGAACATTGAAACAGGACCCCTACCTATCACCATATACAAAAATTAACCCTAAATCGATCAAAAACTTAAACATAAAACCTCAAACTATAAGAATGTTAGAAAGTGCAGTAGACACCATATGGAAGTTGGAACTGGTAACCAACTCCTAAATAAGATAGACATGTCGGACCTCATCAAGTTAACAATCTTTGCAAAGCAGCAGACACAATCAAGAGATCAGGGAGACAGCCCACATAATGGGAAAAATATTTGCCACCCCTATATCTGACTAAGACCTAATATCTAGAATCTACAAGAAACTCAAATGTGTCAAAGATAAAAAAAACAAACAGCCTCTTTAAAAAGTGAACAAAAAGCATGAAAAGACACTTCTCAGAAGAAGATATATGGGCAGCCAACAGACATATGAAAAAGTGTTCAGCCTCACTCATCATCAGAGAAATGTAAATCAAAACCAAATTCTAGGATACCACCTAACCCCAGTAAGAATGTCCATCATTAATAAAACAAACACAACAGATGCGGCCAGAAATGTGGAGAAAAAGGAATGGTCCGACACTGTTGGTGGGAATATAAACTAGTGCAACCTGTTTGGAAGACAGTGTGGCAATTTCTGAAAGAACTAGAAATTGACCTTCCATATGACTCAGCAATTCTCCTATTGGGAATATACCGGGAGGAACTCAAATCATTCTACAAAAAAGATGCCTGCACATGTATGTATGTTGCAAGTCTGTTCACAATAGCAAAAACATGGAACCAACCATGTTGCCCATCGAAGCAGGACTGGATAAAGATAATGTGATACATAAACACAATGGAATACTATGCAGTCATAAAGAAGGACAAATATAAGGACTTCGCAGCAACTTGGATGAATTTGGAGTTGATCATACTCAGTGATCTATCACAGAAACAAAGAACACAGTATCATAAGTTCTCACTCATAAGCAGACCTTGAACAATTATAATACTATAAGAAAGTGTTTGGCAGAAATAGGTAACTGTCAGGGGAAGAGAGTGGGATTGGCAGTTGAGAGAAACTATTAGGGGAGGGAGGGGCATACCTCATCAACAAAGATACCTGCATAATCAATGTTTGTATACCTAACCCTGGATTGTACCCCATATCATTATAATAAACAATAATAAAAAATAAATAATAATAATAAAATAATAAGAAGAATGAAATAATAATAATAATAAAAATGAAGAAAAGGGGAAAGCCTGTTGACTAAAGAAGAGATTAAAGCAAATATTTGACTGTCAATAGCATTTCGGATTATCCCTCTAAAATTAGAACATTTTTCTTTCAAGCTTAATGCAAAAGTTTCAAGATTGCATAAAATAATTAGTTTTCTTCTCTGAAATACTTTCAGAGCTCATAAATACAAAAATTATTTGTGATGACAAAAAAAGAATTTAAGAAAATGTGACCCAAGGTAAACAATTAAAAAAAAAGATAGTGAAACAGTGAGATATGTGTGATTAAACATTTCTATGGAATTAATGATTTCTATGAAAAATGGCAAATGTAGAAAAACCCTTTGAATCAGAACTTGTAACAGGATAAAGATGCTCATTCATATTTTACTAGACCACACCTAAATGTGGTGTCAAAGGACCAGAAAGGGAGTAGAAATGAAGCAATTACAGTGTCTAATTTTTGACACTGTTAAAGATAGTGCTGGTTCTGGAATTATGTCAACCAAGAAAAAATATGTAATAAAGACCTGGAAGCTCTTTCTGGGTTGCCTGGTAACATTCTCAATGAGGTGTGAAAAGCTGATTTACCTTACTTATAGTTGCTG
>NW_007247951.1:0-2011 GCF_000164805.1 Carlito syrichta | reverse complement strand
AAAGAAAACTTTTGTTATGCTTCCTTTGGATTCTAGAGGGAACACGTCTTATATCTAGGAGTACTAGACTTGGTCCACCCCAAATAACGGGTGACCTGAATGGGACCTAGAGCTATGTAGTGCACTGCAACAGCTAGTGCCTTTCTGCAAGCAGCCCCACTACTTGAGCCAGGAATGATACGGATGACTTGAAAAACACAATCAAGCATCTGGATATCATCAACACTTAGAAAACTCTGCACACAAATAAGTTAATGATATTATTATCTAAGATATACTGTATTGTAAGCTACAAGAAATCTCAATTTTAAAATCACGAAGGGAATTATATTAGAAGTAACAAAATAATCTAAAACTAACTAAATATTTGAAACTAAATAACACACAATTGAGCAAAATAAATAAAAGGGAAATTAAAGAGTACTGTAAACTGAAAGAAAGCATGTCAAACTTTGTTGAAGAGAAAAAGTAGTGAATATGAATCCTTAAATTTAAAGCACAAAGTGTGTATATGAACAAAGAAAGCAGATGAAACAATACCCTCAGGTATAACCATGACATATCAGTCAAAGAAGAATAAAGTTAAAAGCAAGTCATTCCCTTAGAAAATTAACATCCATAAAAATGCAGGAATGTAATGAGCACAGGTGTATGTTTGAACACTTAACATCATGACATTCTATTAAAATGACTATTAGAAGCATCACAAGATAAAATTCTAAGAAAAATTTGGTAGATTGTCTTATCTGAGAACTCTGCAACAGGAAAGGTCAAATAGGATTATTCAACAATGTTTTGATGTGTTGTGCATATCTGAGACTCCTAAGAGCCTGACCAAAAGTCAAAACTCACACACTATAGGCAACTAGCATTCATTTGATGGTTGGTTATAGTGATGGTCACTAGGCAAATGCAGAAAGATGTGCCCTGAATATCTTCATTGACAGCTGGTGATGTCAGGACACCCTAGGGTCCCTTCTCCATGACATGATTGACACTTGCTACAGCTTTGAGTGCAGCAGGGAACTTTAGTGACTGCTTCATCAAGGATGTGGTAGCCACTCACTGGAGACTCTGTGGGGCATGAGCATCCTAAGTGGTGAGGGACAAAGAGTCTCCAGTAGGCTGTCCTCTGGTCACCAGTACAACTATTTCAGCTGCATCGAGAGATTCAGTCTCCTGGGACGTTCATGTTTGGAGTTATCACATTTACAGTGTCCTCACAGCAGCATCTTCATCTTCCAACTGGTGTTTGTGAGGTGAAATCAATAGCATTTTAGATGTATGTATGTTCCCATTTGTGAATATGTGGATAAATATACTCTGAAGGTCTGTCATTCTTTGTACATTTTACAAATTCCTTGTTGAAAATGATTTTTCTTTGGTTTTTTGGTTTAAGAATATGTTTATGCTAAGCATGGAATATCTTGTCTAGAAACAATCATGCTAAAATTATTTATTTATTGAACCATTGTGGGATCATATTGTTCTGTTGATTAAAATATGTTGCTCATTTTGATTATATCATTACATATAACTAAGTACATGTAGTTCAGAAATATTTTTGCATCTTTACTTTAAGTGAAATCTATAAAAATTTATATTTTTCTATGTAATTATTGATATAATATAGGAATCAAATTCGTTTTCAAGAAATGACAACTAATAACTGCTTTTATGAGTTGGAGTCTCACTGTGTCACCCAGGCTGGAGTGCAGTGGCATACTCATGGCCACCCCAGTCAACTGGTAACTTTTATTTTCTTCTTATAACAATATAATACCAAAGGAGTCATATTCAAGACATCACTTCACTTAAAAAGGAAAAGGTATCTACATTTCCTGGTACAAATGTGTAGTAACTAAAAGGCCAACACAATGACTGTGAAACGTATTAAAAATGACAAGAATAAAATACAAAGCAATATACTAATTACTTCAGAAAGCGAAGAAAGAAGTAAAAACCAGGTTATAATAAGAAAATATTCCATTTACAATAGCTGAAAAAAGAT
>NW_007247950.1:0-4031 GCF_000164805.1 Carlito syrichta | reverse complement strand
AAGAACGTCTATTAAAAATCTACAACTAACATTAAAGAATAAATGTTTTATGCCCCAAATTCAGATGATAGTACTGAAACATAATAATAGATGTTCTAGCCAGTACAACGCAAGAAAAATAAATAAAAGGAAAAAGTGAAATATTTCCAGTTTGCAAATGTCATGACTTTCTGTGTAGAACTAGTGAGTTCAGAAAGTTTTCAGGATATAAGACCAATACACAAAAACATCTTAGAAGCAAACATGAAAATGAAATGTAAAGCACAATATCATTTTAAATTCCTTCAAAGAAAAGGAAATATTTAGGAACAAAATTATGTACAAATCTTGACAAAATACTTCAAAAATCCAAATGAAAACACTACAAGAAAGTAAAACTGGAGACCAAATTCCATAATGAATATTGATGCAAAATCCTCAACAAAATACTAGCTAACAGAATTCAAAAGCTTATGAAAAGGGTTATACATTGTGACCAATAGAGATTTATTCCTGGAATTCAAAGATCTTTCACCGTATGAAAATCAATCATTGTAACATACCTCATTAACAGAAAACAAAAAGACAAAAACAACAACAACAACAACAAAAACCGCAGGCATCTCAGGAAAAGGATTTGATAAACTTATTTGATAAAATTCAAATTGTATGATAAAAACACTCAAGAATCTATAAAGAAAAAAGAAAACTAGCTCAACTTGATATAGGTCATATACCACACAATGTTGAAAAACTGAAAAGGTTTTCTCTAAGATGAGGAGCAAGACAAGAATGCCCAGTTTTATGACTTTTGAATGTAACACTAAATGTTGTAGCCAGCGTGATTAGACAAGAAAAATTCAGAAAGACATTCAAAATGGAAACGAGAAAGGTAAATTATTTATGTTCTTGGATCACATTATCTTATATGGAAAAAAATTTCTTAAAATAGCCTAAAAACTATTAGAACTAATAAATGAATTTAGCAAAATTAGAGGATGCAAAATCAGCAGATAAAAATAAATTGTTTTTCTACACTAACAGTGAACGATGAAAAAGGACACTAAGAAAAAAATTTCACCTACAATAGTATAAAAAATAATAAAATGCTTAAAAATTTAAGAAAGTAGGCAAAAGATTTGAGTACTACAAACTGCAAACTGCTTTGCTTTTGGCCATTTCAACAATGATGGACATTATCGCCTGTTTATTTGTCTGATTTAGGCTGCCTGATTATCCCATGATGGTGTCTAAGATACAAAGAACACCCACACCATGTTTTGTTTCATTGGCTGTCTAAAAGTATAATAAAAGCAACTCATTGCTATGTGTGGTGCTTCTAATTTTCTCTGTATACTCTTTAGGATGAGAATCAGCTCAAATTATTTTTTCCAAGCTTTATATTTCCTGATGTATGTCTCATACCCTAGCCATTATGTACTATTTTTTATAAAATGAAGACAAAACATTCTCTTGTTTTCTTCTTCAAACCTTACTTAATTCTATTCTTAAGAGACACAGTAGGCTAGTTTAAGAAATGAAATTTTATTTATCAAGGAAAAAGTCCAATTTACCTGGAATTCTACTACTTACTACCAAGGAGAGTCTACTCTTTTCTGATACATGAAATACCTTTAAACTTTCTCAAGGTCAAAGAGATTGTCTCACCAATGACTAATATTATATTGTCTTGATCTGTGTTTATTTGCCATCTCTAGCTATCTGAGAGTGTGAAATACATTTATTCTTAAAGAATCACACAGAAAAAAATGCTACACTTATACTGTCAGATTCTGAAGTAGCAAATACTTTTGGGGGTTGTTAAATAAAACCGCAGCATGTCTAAAATGCTTTGAATCATGGTACTCTAAAATTCTGGTAAGATGATTATTTGATGTTTATAAAGTGAGTGGTATTTTAGTCACTTGAATATAAACAAAAGTTAACATGCTGTGGTAAAAGTAAAGAATGATACTCTGTGACTGTAAACCCTTTAACTGAACCAAGTTTGAATTATTTTAATGTTTTATGCTACTTATTTATTTTTCCCCAAAGAAATGGTCCTTTCATCTCAGGCCAAAACAAGAGTTTAGAGTATGAAAGGAAATGAGAGGAAGACAGAGCAGGCAAAGGACTATAAAGACAAATCCTAGAATGGGAATAAAATTTATTGGAATTAAGAGGGAATTGCCTTCTTTCTAGTAATATCCTAGTACAGCCAATGTAAAACAAATCATTGTAACCAAGGCCAATGGGTTGTGTGATGCCCAGAACTCATCACATCTGCAGCCATTTCATAGATGTCACCTGGCTCAGGAGTGGCCCAAAGCCTACTTTCTTTGAAGACATAAAGAATGTAAAATACAATAATCTATGCAGGAGTAGAAAAAACCAGGGCAGGGAATAAATTTAAATAGTTTTCAAGATAATATATGAGAAAGGCCGATGCAAATGTCAAACTTCAACAACTATATGTTTTTTGTTCTATTTGTTGAAAGTATCTGACTGGGCAGGGTGGCTCAAGCCTGTAATTCCAGCACTTCAGGAGGCCAAGGCAAGAGGATTACCTGAGCCCAGGGGCCCGAGACCAGTCTGGGCAACTTGGTGAGACCTCGTCTCTATAATATATCATTTAAAAAAACATTTTTTTAAAAAGTTAGCCAGGCATGGTAGCATGCACCTGTAGTTCAGCTACCTGGAAGGCTGAGGCAGAAGGATCACCTGAGCCCAGCAGGTCAACACTGGGGTGGCTGTGAGCATGCCACTGCACTCGTCTGGGTGATGGAGTGAGACTCCAACTTCAAAAAAGAAAGAAAGAAAGTTCCAGTAAACACTCTATGTACTCATCTAAGTGTAATTCAAAATTTCGCCACTTTAAAAATCAACCACCTCAGGTCTCCTCCCATTCTGGGAGCTTTTTTGTCCTCGATAAACCCTGCTTTCAAAAACAAAAATAAACGATTCTATCATTTTAAACACCAATTTTTCTCAAAGACAAACCATTGCCCAGTGAAATTAAACACTCTTATTAATGGTTTAGCACTTATATAACAGCTTCATTTTTGTTGATTGAACTTCCTTTGTGAATGAGTCCCAACAGCATAAACTAAAATGCCAGTACTTTAAGGATGAAATAAAATAGGAATTCTATTGCTTTATGTGGAGTGGAACTCAGTAAAGTAATATGGGCTGAAAAGTAATGAATTTAAAATAAGTGTAAAATGGGGCACCTAACATGCACAATGATAATAAATTTTATGGCATGACCTATAAATGTACCCACAAGCATAAAATAAATGGTTGGCTCTAATCTTTTAGTTCTCTGAATGGATTTGAATCCCAGGAGAGTAACACACCTGGGAAACAGCTAGCTTGGGAGAAACAGTGACACCTCATAGATGTCCAATAATTTAGTACTTTATAATTTGAGTTTGCCATACATTATCTTATTTGAGTTTCGCAGTGATTCTGTGGAAGAATGCAAATGCAGTTCTAGAATCTCACACTGTTTGTCTAAGAACTGTTTTCTTATTGCATCTCAATCAAGTTTTACTGAGAATGCTTTTTTCCTTAGAAGATACCCACAAGAGCTCAGGTATTTTAAAAGTGGAAAGCCAGTCCAAAGTCACATTCAGTTGATTAAAAGTTTATTATTTTTCTTTCACCCTTGCTTTTGATCCTGGTCTTCTTTTACAGAGAAGCTTTGGCTACTGATGTAGTTTGGAAATGTGTCCCTTCTAAAAATCATGTTGAAATGCAGTCCCCAGTGTTGGAAGTAAGGCCTAGTGGTAGTCACATGATGGTGGCTACCTCATTAATGGCTTTGTGCCTCCCCAGGTGACTGAATTCTCACTCTCTTAGTTTCCACAAGAGCTGGTTGTTTGAAAGAGCCTGACAGTTTTTTTTCCTTAGAAGATACCCACAAGAGCTCAGGTATTTTAAAAGTGGAAAGCCAGTCCAAAGTCACATTCAGTTGATTAAAAGTTTATTATTTTTCTTTCACCCTTGCTTTTGATCCTGGTCTTCTTTTACAGAGAAGCTTTGGCTACTGA
>NW_007247949.1:1770-6397 GCF_000164805.1 Carlito syrichta | reverse complement strand
GCGGGGCTCCGGCCCGCGGGCTCAGGCCATCCCCTCACCTCAGCCTCCCAAAGGCGCGGGATGACAGGCTGAGCCACCGAGTCCGGCTCCAACTGTCTCTTAATAGTGACTGTGGTAACAAGATTTTTTATTCTTTGTAAGTATTTTTTGGAAAAATAAAAACAAGCTTTCCACCTTAATGAATACAAGTGTCTCTTAAAATTCTATTATAAAGCCGGGTTCGGTGGCTCAGCCTGTAATCCCGCGCCTTTGGGAGGCTGAGGAGAGTGGATGGCCTGAGCCCGCGGGTTCGAGACCCGCGTGGGCAGGCGAGACCTCATCTCTAAAATAAATCAAAAAAAAAAAAGTCAGACGGGCGTGGTAGCGCACGCCTATAATTCCGGCTACTGGGAAGGCTGAGGCGGAAGGATCGCCGGAGCCCAGCAGGTCGAGGCTGCGGTGGCCGGGAGCGGCCCCTGCCCTCCAGTCTGGGCGACAGAGCGAGACTCCAACTCAAAAAATAAAATAAAATAAATAAATAAATAAAATTTAGCAACAAATGTTTGTAAATAAAGATTATAAGAAGGCATTTCCTTTTCTTCAGTAATAATTATGAACACTCATTTATAATCTCCACGCCTTCTTTTTGTTATTTGTCACAAACTCCTACTGCCGTGAAATCATAAAAGATAAATAATTTCACTACTCTAAAAAAAAATCTGTTCAATGATTTCAAAACGTGTGTCAAGTACATTTGTGTCTGTTGGCTTCCTTTATGTGTGAACACAATTAAGGAATGAGAGGCTGCCCCTTTTCAGTATATATGTGTATGAGTAAGTGGATTTCTTTATTAAATGTACCAGTCTGTGAGAGTTCATAGATACATCAGGTACGTATATGTCAATCCCTTGCAAATGTGTATATTGTTTCCTTTTACATATGCATGTTGATCCTGGATAGCAATTGACAACCTTTCCTCAGCATATGATTGCAGTAGCAGTCTAGAGGAGTGGGTCACATATTCCAACAGCTGTTATGGCATAGGAAAGGAAATTAAAATTTGAAATGAGAGTGTGATGACCTGCCCTTCTATGAACTCCGGTCTGCTTTACACAGACGATGAAGAAGAAATAATAAGATTTTAAATGTTTCACACACTTCGTTAAGAATTTATTTCAGCCAGTATATTTTTAGAAATAATCTATATTATTGTGCATTCTTTGCTGAATTACTTTCAACTTTGAAAATGTAATCGCTTGCCTTTAAAATAGTGTGTTTATATTTGCAGATTGCTAATGTATATTTCACTACTTCCAGTTCTTGCTTTTCATAGAAAACCGTGCTTCTATAAATGCTTTCATTTTAAAACAAATTTTGCTATTTAATTTTACTATATGATCATAAAAAACTAAGAATGTCATGAGTGTGCATATTAATCACACACTGAATGGACTCTTGCAATACAAATATCACAAAACATAATTTTCTAGCACCAACAGCCCCAATCTGGTATGTGTTCTCATCACTGCTCTCTCCTCCCCAGACCATTATCTTGTCTTTTGATATTATAAACATTGCTAACAGGTGCTGGAAAACAACAGGCCTACTTAAATTTCTCTGTTGGGAGGGAGATTTGCTGATACACAGCCACTCTATTGATCCTTTATCCTCAGGTTTTAAGGCATTTTAGCTTTCTATTTCCACCATTCAGAGTTCTCCTTTGCCTGTCTTTTATTAGTTTTACAGCTTATAGTTGTATAAAGTAGAAAGTAGTACACAGAAATAAATATATATCACCTTTTTTTGGAACATTAGCATTCAATCAAAATGAAATAAGATAGAAATGGCAGTTTACCTAGATTAAAATAGCATGGTACTCCTAAAAAACAAAGGAAGCTTTTAGCTTTATGTCATTTATTTTCTGAATGGTAACTTTGTAATTCCCCTCTAAACATCAAACTCTGAGTAACACAGTGAAAAAATACATTGATTTAGTCACAATATCTGGAGAAATGATGTACAGTCTGGAAATATTCAAATCCATGCTGTTAGTTTTGTCAACATGGGTAACTATTAAATTATGTGAATCACAGTTTTTCTTATTAACTTGAGAAGAATAATACAATGATTAAGCTAAATATTTAAGGGTTCCTATTAAATCAACATTATTCAAAAGAAAATGTAAAAATGCCCAGCAATCATATAAAAATGCTCAGCATCACTAATCACCAGATATATGTAAATGAAAACCACAGCGAGATGCCAGCTTACACCAGTCAGAAAGAGCACCATTAAAAAGTAAAATAATAAATAAATAAATAGCAGATGATCACAAACATGTGGAGAAAGCAGAACCGTATATGCTGCTGTTGGGATGTAAATTACTACAATAGCTGTGGAAAACATTTTGGAGAGTTTTCAGAAAGTTAAAAACAGGGGGGTGGGGACAGGGGCAGGGGGAAAAAAAAAACAGTTAAAAATAGAACTACCATTTAATCCAGCCATGCTGCTACTGATTATCAAATTACACAAATTGAAATTACTGATTACACAAATTAAAATAAATCATATAAAAAAGATACATTCACTTATACACTTACTGCAGCATTACTCACAGTAGCAAAGATATAGAAGCAATCTAAGTGTCCTCAACAAATGTTTGGATAAAGAAAATGTGACATGTATGTACGAGGTCCAATAGCTGGGTTCATGAATCATTCTAGAAAAAGTGCTACATACCTCACTACTGAATATCACTATGGTCACTTTTGGAGTACTCCTCTTGGGGAGTTATGCACCAAAGCCAACACTAGTCCACCCATCAGAGCAATTTTGCAACTCTTTTTCTGGGATTAGCTATCAGAGCTATCATCATTTGGTGAGAACTGACCAATTAAATTCATGAACACGTCACAGTGCGCTTATGTTGACAGCACTGTACAAAGAATTGTATTGGAGCACACTCCCTACTCACCTGATCTGACTTCCAATTACTTTTTTTCATTACCAAAAGATAAAGGAAATATTGAAAGACGCTTGTTCTGTCTTGATGGCTCAGCCTATAATCCCAGCATTTTGGGAGACTGAGGCGAGTGGATTGCCTGAGCTCTCAAGTTCGAGACCAGCCTGGGCAACTTGGAGAGACCGCATCTCTACAATAAATGAATAATAATAATAATAATAATAATAATAATAAACAATTAGCCGGTCGTGATACTGTGCACCTGTAGTTCCAGCTTGGAAGGCTGAGGCAGAAGGATCTCTGGAGCCCAGCAGGTTGAGGCTGGGGTGGCTGTGAGTGTGCAACTGCACTCGAGCCTGGGTGACAGAGTGAGACTCCAATTCAAAAAAGAAAACAAAAACAAAAACAAGGGTAATACATCCACAAGTGCACGCACACACACTCTGGAATACTACACAACCATAAAAAAAAATCATGTCTTTTGCAGCAAGAGAGATAGAACTGGAGGCTATTATCTTAAGTTAAATAATTCAGAAAGTCACATAACATATGTTCTCGTATATAAGTGGGAGATAAATAATGGTTATAAATAGGCATAAAGAGAAAAATATTAAACAGTGAAAACACAGAAGTGTGAGAGAATGGGAAGGGGAAGAGGAATGAGAAAATATTTAATGAGTACAACGTACATTATTCAGATGACTGTTGCATTTCAAGCCTGGATTTCACCACCAGGCAATATACACATGTAACAAAAATGCTGTTGAACCCCTTCAATTTATACAAATAAAAATCTTTAGGCACTACAGAAACTTTTTTTCGATTTTTGCTTTAATATTTTGTTTAATATATTTTTTGTTTAAAATCAAGGATCTTGAGAAAAATACACTATTTGTACTTTAAAAAGTTAATAAAATCTATCATACTGATTATTTAAATACAAAATTTTCGTGTTCTTTTAGAAATGTCTGGCCTCTCTGTTACGTGAAGCATGGATTGGAGTCTTCCATAGAAGCAGTGATTGTTCATGGATGTCAGTAACTGGTTCAATGTTCACACTTAAGTAAGTTTTTTTGGGAATGGTGCTATATAGAAAACGTATATATAAAAAGGAGCAATTCAAAGAATAATATGAATAAGTTTAAGTTGATTTAAAGATTTTTAAGTACAATGTTGATATAAATATTAAATAATGGACTACAGTAGACCCCCTTACTATAATATCACTTTCCGCGCTTTCAGTTGCCCAGAATCAACCTCAGTGAAAAATATTGGAAGAAAAATTGCAGGAAAAACAATTCATGAGCTTTAAATTGTGCACTGCTCTGAGTAACATGTTCAGATCTTTCATAGTATTGATCTGTCCCACCTGAAACATGAATCATTGGTTTGTCCAGAGTATCTATACTGTCTATGCTAGTTGCCTGTCAGTCACTTAGTAGTCACCTAGTTATCAGATCTACTGTCATTATAGTGTCTGTGTTCATCGGCCTTAGTTTACTTAACAAGGGACTCAAATGCAAGAGTAGTGATGTAAGCATATTGTTGCAATGATTATTTTATATGATTGGATACTGTTAATCTCTTTTCTCTGATTTGCAAGTAAGCTTTACTATAGGGATGTATGTATAGGAACAACATACTATTTAATCGTATAGGAATTGACACCATCAATGGTTTCAGGCG
>NW_007247949.1:0-1198 GCF_000164805.1 Carlito syrichta | reverse complement strand
TATACACCCTCCCCCTCCAAGTGTAGATAGATATCATTGCCTTTGTGTCTGGCTCTTTTTGCTGGTTAGATTTATGGCATTCAACCTTTCTAAAGTTACATGCTATGTGAGTCAGTTTGTTTAAAATATCAAGAATAGGTACACTGATAGAGACGGAAAGTCGAATAGTGATTGTCAAGGGCTTAGGGGAGGCTGGAATAGAAAATGATTCCTAATTGCCACACTGTTTCTTTGACGAGTGGTGTTGGTTTTAATTCTTGAATGTATTAAAAATTTTAAGTGGATGAAATTTAGACTATGTACATGACACCTCAAACAATAACAATTTAAAAAAAACCTCTCTCAATTTTTTTTGTAGTTTGTAAGTGTGATGATTGGGTTTCACATGTATGTGTGAGATGTGGTTCCCGAATCCTATGCATCTGACATGAAATAAATAATGACTTTAAGAAAAAAAACTCAAGCCAGACTCGGTGGCTCAGCCTGTAATCCCGCGCCTTTGGGACGCTGAGGTGAGTGGATTACCTGAGCCCGCGGGCTCGAGACCCACCTGGGCAGTGAGACCTCATCTCTACAATAAATCAAAAAATCAGCCAGGCATGGTAGCGCATGCCTGTAATTCCGGCTACTCGGAAGGCTGAGGTGGAAGAATCGCCGGAGCCCAGCAGGTCGAGGCTGTGGTGGCCGGGAGCGGCCACTGCACTCCAATCTGGGCGACAGAGTGAGACTCCAACTCAAAAAAAAAAAAAAAAGAAAAAAGAAAAAAACTCTCCTCAGATTTCATTTGGGACTGCATTTAATCTTGAATATAATTTTTAAAGATTAAGGCTCTTTATAATGTTGACTTCAATCAATATCAGATTTTTCTAATAGATTTTGTTGTTAATTGATGTTGGGTTTGCAGGTTTATATTATTGATATTAATGAAATACATTTTCTCTGTATAATGTTTACAAAGTAAACTTTGTTTATCTTCAAAGTGTTTTTTTATTATTTTATTTTATTTTTTTGAGTTAGGAGTCTCGCTCTATCACCAAGACTGGAGAGCAGTGGCACAAGGATGGCTTATTGCAGTTTCTAACTCCTTCAAGGACTCCTCACTCTTCAAACTCCCAAGTAGTTGATACAACAATTGATACAGTCCACCATGACCGGCTATTTTTATATTTAGTTTTTGTGGAAATTAGGTATTGCTATG
>NW_007247948.1:6603-6949 GCF_000164805.1 Carlito syrichta | reverse complement strand
GCTGTGACTGTGCCACAGCAGTCAAGCCTAGGGGATGGAGTGAAACTCTGACTTAAAAAAAGGTGAACCAGGCTCGGTGGCTCAGCCTGTAATCCCATGCTTTGGGAGGCTGAGGTGAGTGCCTGAGTCCGTGGGTTTGAGACCCGCCTGGGCAACTTGGAGAGACCTCATCTCTACAGTAAATAAAAAAATCAGCTGGGCTTGGTAGCATATGCCTGTAATTGCAGCTACTCAGAAGGCTGAGGCAGAAGGATCGCTGGAGTCCAGCAGGTCGAGGCTGCAGTGCCCGGGAGCCACCACTGCACTCCAGTCTGGGTGACAGAGTGAGACTCCAACTCAAAAAAAA
>NW_007247948.1:3347-5859 GCF_000164805.1 Carlito syrichta | reverse complement strand
ATCCTACCACACATGGCAGGATTTGATCAAGCACCACTTTCTCCAGGAAGTCTTGCCTGGAAGCCTGTCCCCTACTCTACCCTGCTACCCTTCAAGGTCCCTCACAGATGTGGCCTGTCCCACCTGCCCTGAGCAGAAGCAACGTTGAAGCCCCATAACTCGGAGTTGTGTCCTCTGCCATGCTAACCTTGGCCACCAGCATGACATCAGCCCAATTATGGGCAGAAATGTGCCCCTTCCCCAAATTCATACGTGGAGTCCTAACCTCCCATACCTCAGAAGGGGAGGTCAGGGGTTTTTTTTAGGAGTGTCACTTTGTCTCCTGGAACACTCACAGCCACCCCAGCACCCCAGTATCAACCTGTTGGGCTCCGATGATCCTTCCACCTCAGCCTTCCACATAGCCGGAACTACAGGTAAGTGCTACCATGCTTGGCATTTTTTATTTTTTAATGTAGAGGTCTTGCCAAGTTGCCCAGGCTGGTCTCGAATCCATGGACTCAGGCATTCCATTTGCCTCAGCCTTCCAGAGTGCTGGGATGATAGACTGAGCCACCAAGCCCAACCAAGACAGGGTTTTTGAAAAGCTAATTAAGAGGCCGGGCACAGGGGCTCACACCTGTCATCCCAGCACTTTGGGAGGTGGAGACAAGAGGATGGCCCGAGTCCAGGGGTTCAAGATCAGCCTGAGCAACATGACGATACCTCATCTCCAAAATGAATCAAAAAATTAGTGGAGCATGGTGGCGTGCACCTGTGGATGTTGGAAGCCGGCCGTGGAGGCCTGCCTGAGCGTTAGAGATCCAGGCAGGCTGCAGACCTTGAGACCACCAGGCTGGTTCAGGAGCTGAAGGCCCATTCCCTCCTCCTTTCTTTGTTGTTTAGCATTACCCACTGGCAGGGATTTTGACGATCTAAGCATGAAGTTCTGTGAATATGACAGGCATGGCTGACTCTAGGGATCCATTGTTCCTGTTTCTCACAGACTGTGGTTTCGGCTTTAAACTTAACACAGTTCAAACTCAGATCACATTTGGGAGCCTTATACATAATACAAGCTTCTTTATAAAATTTAAAAATATATTTGTAAAATTAGTATATACATTTAGAGGGCTGTTTCTAGCGTTAGATGGTATAGATGATTATCCTGGGTTACCAGAAGTGGCCCAGCGCAAACTTTGGGCTGGGTCACCTTATTTAGGAACTCGATTGAGCTATAATTTAGAGTTGTTTGTAGTACAGGTAAAATTAGTACAGATAAGAAAGATATTAGGATTTCAGTCAGCTATATTGCTTTTGCAGAATATAAACTAAGCATGAGGAACAGTGAGATAATTTGGGGATTATCCTTTCTCATGCTTGGGGAAAATGCCTGGTGGGTGAGGATGCCTTCCACCCACCTGGCTTTGTTTTCATGTAAAACTCTTGTTATTTGATTGGGATTGTCCTTCCTCATTCCTTAAGGAAACACCTGGTGCATGGGGGACGCCCCTCACCTACCTGACTTTGTGCTCACATGAAAGTCTTGTGATTTAACATGTGAAAATTTGGGATAAAAGACTCATGTTTGTTCCCAATAAATGGCTTCTGCTCATTTCACTGAACAGTTGTCCACTTTCTTTCTTTCTCTTTATATCTATCCCTCCATCTTTCTTTCAATATCTATCCCTACTACAGAATCGGCTTCTGCACTAGACAGAGTCCAGTTTCTTTCTTCCCTTCTATTCTCCCAGAATATTCGCTGATGCTGCCACATCTTCCAAGGGACCTCCTAATTCTCTTTGCAGGGACTGGTCCCCTGCAGTTCTAGCTACTAGGAAGGCAGAGGCAAGAGGATCGCCTGAGCCCAGGAGGTCAAGGCTGAGTTAGCCATGATCGTGCCATTGCCCTGGAGCTTAGGCAACAGAGTGAGAATCTGACTCAAACAAAACAAAACACCCCATTGCCATCCTGACTTGCACCCCTGATGAACTCAGGACACATGGTCCTCTATGTTACTTTATACCATCCATGGGCCTCCATCTCCCCTCAAGCTCCTCTCCCCATTCACCTAAATCCTTTCCTTCAGCCTGACTTGTTCCTCCAATGTCAGAGCCCACAGCCTAAGGCTATATGAACTCTTCTTCCTCCTTCCTCAGAGAACTGGGAGTCCATTCCTGGCTGTTAACATCAGTTACTTCCAGAGCCACCATTTCCAGTCTAGTATTCTAAGAACTATGAGGGGGAACCCCAAAAAACCTGGAATTTATTTAGTAAAGAGTATGTATTCTTTCTTTTTTGAGTCAAAATCTCACTCTGTCGCCCAGACAGGAGTGCAGTGGCCACTCCCGGCCACTGCAGCCTCGACCTGCTGGGCTCCAGCGATTCTTCTGCCACAGCCTTCCGAGTAGCTGGAATTACAGGCACGCACTACCACACCCAGCTGATTTTTTTGATTTATTGAAGAGATATGTCTCGCTGTCCAAGCGGGTCTTGAACCCGCGGGCTCAGGCAATCCACTCACCTCAGCTCC
>NW_007247948.1:0-3291 GCF_000164805.1 Carlito syrichta | reverse complement strand
CCTCAGCCTCCTAAAGGCGCAGGATTACAGGCTGAGCCACCGAGCCCGGCTTGTGTATTCACTCTTACATGTTTAAGCTTCAGTCACCTCCAAAGCACTCTGATGCAACATACCTATCAAGATGCTTCTTCCGTGGCTCAAAATAGTTTTTGAACACATCAATGTTGATACCTTTCGTGCTTCTGCCATTTTTTGTCTCGCCTTTTCCACATCAGGGAAATGGGGGTTTTTTTGGAGGACTTTTCTTATCCAGAGAAACAACAACAACAAAATTCACCTCCAAAGCAGGGCTGAGATCCAATGAATTGGGAGGGTGGGGTACGGGTGTCATGGGGTTTTTGGTCCAAAACTGCTGAACACTCAGCGTGGTGTGGGCAGGTGCGCTCATCCATCACCCATCGTGAAATGGACAAACACGTTGAAAAAATTCCCCCTAAAATTAACTGAAGCTGAATGCAACCTCTCCCAAAAACATGATCTGGTCCATGGATGCTGATGGATTCCCAGAACACTCACCTAGTAGGGAAGCCTGGATTCCAAGGGGCCTGCCCACCAAAAGATAATTTCAGTGTTTTGGGTCTCCCCTCATAAAAACTAAAACTTCCATCAGATCCCATAGGGAGAAGACACCTAAAAGAGAGATTAATTTTTTTTAATGGTTTTTAACTGCCTGAGCAACTCTTCCCAAGCCTCTTAGGCATTTTCTTTCTTGGACCCAGGCCAACGAGAGAAAACCAAATCTCTAGTCTGTTGTAGCTCACAGCTTGTAGTCTGTGGCTCTGACACACCTGTTGCATTTAGGATCTAACATGAAATGCAAAGTCAAGAGACAGCCCTATGGCCCAGCTGTGTGGCAGTCTCCACATTTTCAGAGGTGCTGTGTTCATTCTCCAACCTTCCTGCAGAGTGTCTGAACCTCGAGCTGCTTTCTGGAGATCCTGGTGGGGGAAACGAATGGTCCTTCTCTAGCAGGGATGGGTGTCCTCTTCAATTGAGCACTCAGCTTCAGGAGGGACACACATGGAGGGGTGAGGAAGGAAGGGGACACTCACCTAACCAGTCGGATCGGCCAAATCAACCCTGGCAATTAATGGGGTGGCAGATGTCACAGTCAGATCACCCTCAGAGCCAGCAGTGTTCCTGGGTCCACCTGGTGAGCTCTGGCACCCAGGCTGTGAATGCAGGGGAGGGGTAGGCCCCTTATAGTCCCGGCTTCCCCCTCTAAGTGAGTGTTCTGGGAACTCATTGGCATCTGTGAACCAACTAGTATTGTTGGGAGAGGCTATGTTTCGCTTCAGTGACTTTTTTGGGGGGAGATTCTTTCAATGTATTTGCCCATTTCATGAAGGGTGATGGACAAGCGCACCTGCCCACACCGTGCTGTGTTCAGCAGTTTTGTTTTGTTTTTAGTTGGAGTCTCACTCTGTCACCCAGACTGGAGTGCAGTGGCCACTCTCCGCCATCACAGCCTTGACCTGATGGGCTCCAGCGATCCTTCTGCTCCTGCCTTCCAAGTAGCTGGAACTACAGTTGCTCACTACCACGCCTGGCTAGTTTTCTGATTTATTGTAGAGATGAGGTCTCGTCAAGTTGCCCAGGTGGGTCTCGAACCTACGGGCTCAGGCAATCCACTCACCTTGGCCTCCCAAAGCGCTGGGATTACAGGCTGAGCCACTGAGCCTGGTCTGTTCAGCAGTTTTGACCAAAAACAGCCACGGAGACCTAAGGGGGCAAAGAAGGACAAAATGGTGTGAAAATCACCCTCGAGTGCAAAACAATTTCTTAAAATCCTATCACCTGACCAGGGCAGGCTGGGGGATGAATTGTCCTTTGAATATTAAACATCACAGCTCACTGCATAAAAGTAGGGTCCCTCTGGCCTAGCCGAAGGTGCTGTAGATTAAACAGACTGTTGATGAAAGATGGCAAATACTGTCAAATATTTAAGATGGTTTATTCTGAGCCAAATATGAGTGACCTGGGCCCACGACTTCCGTCTACAGGTTGATCCTGAGAGCACGTGCCCACCGTAGTTGAATGATAGCTTGGCTGTATACAATTTAGGTGGACACACATTATAAGAAACTGTAAATCAATACATGTGAGATGTATACTGGCTTGGTCCAGGCTGGCAGGACGTTTCCAAGGGGGCAGGGCAGAGACTAGAGGTGCATTAAAAGATTTCATGAGCCAGGCATGGTGGCTTACACCTATAATGCCAGCACTTTGTGGACGGGGGTGAGAGGATTGCCTGAGCCCATGTGTTTGAGAGAAGCCTGGGTAACTTGGTGAGACCTCATCGTTACAATAAAAAAAAATTGGCTGGGCATGGTGGCATAAACTTGTAGAGTTCCAGCTACTTGGAAGGCTGAAGCAGAAGAATTGACTAAGCCCAGCATGTGGAGGTTGTGGTGAGTGTGAGTATGCCACTGCCCTCCAGCCTGGGTGATAGAGTGAGACTCCAACTCAAAAAAGGAAAAAAAAATATTCCTGACTGACAATTAGTGAGCTAGAGTTATCTAAGGAATTCTGGAAGCAGTAAAGCTTGAGGAACATAAGGGAGCTGAGTTTCTTGATTTGTAAATGAAGCACCATGCAGGTTGGCAGAGGGACAGGTAAGTGTCTTCACAGGTGCTGGAGTCCCCAAAAGACAGCTCTCCAGAGTCAGGAGATGCTTTGATTTTCCTTCTTTATCTGTTATGTGATGTCATAACAGAGCCACGTTGGAAAGCAAATCACATTAAAAAGTTAGGAATTTGGCAAGGTTAAAAAAAAGAAAGTGAGGCTGGTGCATTGGTTCATAACTGTCATCCCAGCACTTTGAGAGGTGGAGACAAGAGGATTGCCTGAGCCCAAGTATTTGAGACCAGCCCGTGAAACTTGGTGAGACTTCGTTTCTACAATATATCAAAAAATTAGCCAGGCACAGTGGCACACACCTGTAATTCAAGCTACTTGGGAGGCTGAGGCAGAAGGATCTCCTGAGCCCAGCAGATCAAGGCTGCAGCGGCTATGGTCCATGAGCATCCAGCCTGGGTGACAGAATGAGACTCCTACTCAAATAAACGAAATATGAGAGCTGGGCTCGGTGACTCAGCCTGTAATTCCGTGCCTTTGGGAGGCTGAGGTGAGTGGATTGCCTGAGCCTGCGGGTCCGAAACCCACCTGGGCAGTCGAGATCTCGTCTCTACAATAAATAAAAAAATCAGCCAGACGTGGTAGCACATGCCTGTAATTCCAGCTACTCAGAAGGCTGAGGTGGAAGGATCGCCGGAGCAGAGCAGGTCGAGG
>NW_007247947.1:2347-12181 GCF_000164805.1 Carlito syrichta | reverse complement strand
CCACCTACCATGGGGAGAGGAGAACCTATTCAGTAAATGGTGCTGGGAAAATTGGCTGACCACATGCAGAAGATTGAAACAGGACCCCTATCTATCCCCATGCACAAAGGTTAACTCCAAATGGATCAGAGACCTAAATGTAAAACCTCAAACCATAAGAACCTTAGAAAAAGGAAGGAAATACTCTCATGGAAATCGGAACTGGCATCCAATTCCTGTACAAAACCCGAAACCCACAGGACTTAAGAGAGAAGATAGACAAATGGGACCTTATTAAACTGACAAGCTTCTGCAAAGCCAAAGAAACCATCAAGAGAGCAGGGAGACAGCCTACAGACTGGGAAAAAGAATTTGCCAACTCTAGGTCTGACAAAGGCTTAACATCCTGGATCTACAAGGAAGTGAAATGTACTGAAAAGAAGAAAACAAACAACCCCATTATAAAATAGGCAAAAGATATGAACAGACACTTCACAAAAGAAGACATTCGAGCAGCCAGCAAACACATGAAGAAATGCTCAACCTCACTAATCATCAGGGAGATGCAAATCAAAACCACACTGAGATACCACCTAACTCCAGTCAGAATGGCAATCATCAACAGCTCAAAAAATAACAGCTGCTGGAGAGTGTGTGGTGAAAAGGGAACACTTCTACACTCTTGTTGGGAGTGTAAACTAGTGCAACCTCTGTGGAAAGCAGTGTGGCGATTCCTAAAAGCTCTAAAAATTGACCTTCCATATGACCCTGCAATCCCCCTACTGGGAATATACCCTGAAGAACACAAATCACTCTATAAAAAAGATACTTGCACACGTATGTTTATCGCAGCGTTGTTCACAATAGCAAGAACCTGGAAACAACCATGCTGCCCATCAAAAGAGGACTGGATTTTAAAAAGTGGTACATATACACGATGGAATACTACGCAGCCATAAAAAAGAACAAAATCATGAATTTCGCTGCAACCTGGATGGAACTAGAGTCTATAATACTGAGTGACCTCTCACAGAAACAAAGATCCGAATATCACATATTCTCACTCATATAATGGACCTTGAACATCCAATGCAATACTATAAGAAAATGACTGATGGTACTGGGAAACTATGGGGGGAGGGGGATGGGATTAACAGTAGCAAATATCTGTTGAGGGATGGGGAAATACCTCTTATCGACAGGGTGCCTGAATGAAACGTAATTGTACACCTAACCCTTAACTGTACCCCACAAAACCATAATAAAAAATACTGATTAATGAAAACTAAACTAAACTAAAATAAAATAAATGCCTGCTACCTAGCTAACAAGCTGGCTCGTGAGCTGACTTAATTAGGTTACTTTGCTAGCTAACTAACTAGCTAGCCAGCTGACTTAACTAGCTAGGTTCCCAGCTAGGCAACTGGCTAGCCAGCTGACATAAATCGCTGATTTTACTAGGTAGCATGCTGACTTAACTAGTTTACTAAACCAGCTAGCTACCTAGCTAGACAGCTGGGCTGACTAGCTGTCCTAACCATCTAGCTACCTAGCTAGCTATCTAGCTAGCCAGCTGCCATAACTAACTGACTTAACTAGCTACCCAGCTGACATAACTAAGTTACTTATATAGCTAGTTTCCTAGTCATCCAGCTGGCTTAACTATCTGAAATAACTAGCTGGCCAGATGGCTAGCCATCCAACTTAACTAGCTTTTTAACTAGCTAACAAGCTGGATAGCCAACTGACTTAATGAGTTGTCTTAACTACCTAGCCTAATGGATGCCAGCTGACTTAACTAGTTGACTTAACCAACTACTCAGCTGGTTATGCTTCTATGTTAACTAGCAGGCTACCTATTTAGTCAGCTGGCTAGCCAGCTGACTTACCATGCTGAATTAAGCTAGCAAGCTGACTAGCCAACTAACTTATCCAGCTAGCTACCTACCTACATATCAGGCTAGCCAGCTGACTTACTTAGGTGAATTAAACAGCTAGCCTGCTGGCTAGTAAGCTTACTTATTTAGCTATCTACCTTCCTACCCAGTTGGCTAGATTGATGGCAAAACTAGATGATTTAACCAGCTAGTGAGATGGCTATCCAGCTGACTTAATTGACTGACATCACTAGCTAGGAAGGTAGCTATTTAATTGAGTTAACTAGCTGGCAAGCTAAATTTCCAGTTGACTACCCTGCTCTCTTAACTAGATGAATTAAACAGCTAACCAGTTGCCTAGCCAACTGATTTAAAGAGCTCACTAACTAGCTAGCCAGCTGGCTAACCAACTAACTTAACTAGTTTACTTAACTAGCTAGCTACCTAATTAGCCAGCTGATTTAATAGTTAATTATTAGCTACCTAGCTAGCTGTCTGACTTAAATAGTAAGCTATCCAACTAACTACCTATCTAACAGGCTGACTTAAATAGTTAGCAGCCTAGCTAGCTAGCTGTCTTAACCAGCTGACTAAATTAGAAAGCTGACGTAACTAGCTGACTTAGCTGGGAGACTTAACTAGTTAGCTACCAGACTTTACTGGCCGACTTAACTCAGCTAGCTGACTTAACTGCCAGAATTCAATATTTAGCTATTTAACTAGCCGAATATCTAGCTGATTTTATGAATAGTTATCTAGTTATGTAGCAGACTTATGTATCTGACTTAAATAGTTAGCTCACTACTGAGCTAGCTGAATTAGCAAGGTGACTTAGCTAGCTACCTTGTTAGCTAGCTGACTTCGATAGCTGACAACTAGTTTGTTAACAATGTAGCTAGCTGACTTAACAAGTTGGATAATGAGTTAGCTAACTGTTTTAACTAGTTGTTAAATGGGTTAACTAGCTGATTTAACTAGTTGACTAACAAGTTAGCTGGGTGATTTATCTTGTTAGCTGACGAGTTGACTGAGTACTTAGCTGGTTAGACACGTTGGCTGACTACTAGCCATACTTTTTAGCTGGCTTAACAAGTCGGCCGAATAGTCGACTGACTAGTTAGCTGGGTTAACTGGTTGACTGACATGTTGGCCCACTAGGTAGCTCACTTAACCAGTTGGCTGGCTGGTTTGCTGACCTAATTAGTCACACGATTAGCTGCCCAACTAATTATCTCGCCTAACTATTTGGCCTACTAGTTAACTGAGCTAACCTGTCGGCTGAAAAGTGGGCCAACTAGTCGGCCAATTTGTTAGCCAAGTTAACTACTTGGCCATCTAATCCACATACCAGTTAGCTGACTTAATTAGTAGGCTGGCGAGTGAGCCAACTTGTCAGCTGAATTAAATACTCGGCCAGCGAATAAGCTGACTTGTCAGCTGACTATAGTCGGCTGGCAAGTGAGCTGTCTGGTCAGAAGACTTACCTAGTCAGCCAGCGAGTGAGCCGTCAGTTGAACCGACTTAACTACTCGGCCTGCAAGTGAGCCAAAGTTTGAGCTGCCTTAGCAAGAAAGCTGGCGGGTGAGCCTACAGGTGAGCTGAATTAACTACATGACTGGCGAGCAAGTTGACTAATTAGCTGTCCTGTTGGCCTGCCAACATGCCAACAAGTGAGTTGGTCTGTTGGCTGGCAAGCAAAATGACTACTTAGCTGTCCTGATGGAAAGAGCGCGAGCCCACTAGTTAGCTGACCAGCTAGCTGAGTTGCTAGCCAACTAGTTAGATAAGTATCTAGCTGATTAGCTAGCTGACTTAACTAGATAGCTGACTATTAAGCTGACATAACTAGCTAGCAAACAAGTTATCTATCTGTCTAGATAGCTGCCTTAACTTGTTAGCTAACTGGCTAGTTAGCTGGCTAGATGACTTAACTAGCTAGATGACTAGCTAGTAGACTAGCTAGTTGACTTAACTAGCTAGCTGGCTAACTAGCTGACTTAACTAAGTGAGGAGGTAGTTGGTTGGCTACCTGGCTATCCAGCTGACTTAATTAGCTAGCTACCTGGTGGGCTAGATGACTAGCTAGCTGGCTTAACTAGCTATCTACCTAGCTGGCTACCTGACTAGGCAGCCAGATAGCTAAAGGGCTGGTCAACAGGCTAGCTAGCCATCTTAAATTACCAGCTGGATGGTTGGACAGTCAGATAGCCAGCTGGCTTAACTAACCAGCCACCGTGCTGGTCAGTCAGCTAGCCAGCTGGCTTAACTAGCTGGCCACCTACCTGACCAGACTATATTCAGTCGGCTTTACTTGCCAGACACCTAGCTAGCCAGTCTGCTAACCAGCTGACTTAACTTGCTGACTTAATTAGATAACCATCCGGCTAGTCAGCTGGCTTAACTAGCTAGGCACCTAACTAGACAGCCAGCTAAAAAGCTCACTTAACTCACTGATTTAACGAGCTAGCCGGTCATTAAGCCAGGTGACTTAATTAGCTAACTACCTACCTACCTAGCCACGTGGCTAGCCAGCTGAATTTTCTAGCTGACATAACCAGCTAGTCAGGTGGCTAGCAAGGTTACTTAACTACCTAACTACCTAGATAGCCAGATGGATAGTCACTTGAATTAACTAGCAGAATTAACCTTCTATCCAGTTGGCTAGCCTGCTGACTCAACTTGGTGGTGACCGAACTTCTTAGCCAGCTGGCTAGCCAGTTGATTTAAATAGTTAACTACATACTTATCCCACATGCTTGCCAGCTGACGTAACTATCTAGCTACCTTGGTATCCAGCTGTCTAGCGAGCTGACGTAACTAGGTGACCTAACTAGCTAGCCAGCGGGCTAGCCAGGTGACTTAATGAGTTAACTACCCAGCTAGGCAGCTGGCTAGCCAGCTGACTAAACTAGCTGACTTAACTAGCTAGCCTACTGACATTACTAGCTAAAATAAAAAGCTAGATACCTAGCTAGCTATCTTGCAAGCTAGCTGACATATAGCTGACTTAACTAGCCAACTAGCTGACATAACTAGCTGACTTAACTAGCTAGCTACCTAGTTAGCCAGCTGACTTAACAAGCTGAAATAACTAGCTAGCCAGCTGTCAAGCCAAATAACTTAACTAGTTTTTTAACTATCTAGCAAGCTGGCTAGCCAACTAACTTAATGAGGTGACTTAAAAAGCTAGCCAACTGGTTAGCCAGCTGAATTAACTAGTTGATTAACGAGGTAGTTAGCTGTCCAGCCATGCGAATAACTAGCTGAATATACTACTTAGCTAATTAGTGAGCTAGCTGACTTAGCTAGCTAGCTGTTTAGCTAGCAAACTTAGTTTCCTGACTTAACTAGTTGGCTAACGAGATAGCTAGCTGATTTAACAAGTTGTTTAACGAGTTAGCTAACTATTTTAACTAGCTGATCAACGAGTAAATTAGCTTATTTAACTAGTTGGTTATCGAGTGAGCTAGGTGACTTAACTTGTTGGGTGACTAGTTAGCTGGTTTAACACGTTGGCTGACTATATAGCCGACTTGTTAGCTACCTTAACAAGTTGACAGATGGCCGACTAGTTAGCTGGATCAAATAGTTGACTGACGAGTAGGCTCACTAGTTAGCTCGGTTACTAGTTGGCATGCTGGTTTGTTGAACAAACAATTCACCAACTAGATGACCAACAATTTAGAAGGCTTAACTAGTAGGCTTACTAGTTACCTTAAATAATTTATCAGCTGACACGTTGGCCGACTAGTCGGCTGATTGGCTAGCTAACTCAACTAGTTGACCAGCTAGTAAGTTGGCCAGTTATTTGACTTAACTCTTTGACCTTCCTGTGAGCCGACAGATGAGCTGAATTAACAAGTGGCCAGTGAGTGAACTGAATTGTCAGCTGACTTAACTAGTCAGCCAACAAATAAGTTGACTTGTCAGCTTATTTAACGATTTGTCCAGTGAGTGAGTCGACCTGTTAGCTGAATTAACTAATCAGCCAGCGAGTGAGCTGACTTGTCAGCTGAAATTAGTTGACTGGTGAGTGAGGCAACAGCTCAGAAGACTTAACTAGTCGACCAGGGATTGACCTCACTGGTGAGCCAAGTTAACTATTCAGCCTGCCAATGAGTTGACGGGTGAGCTGCCTTAACTATTCGACCAGCAAGAGAGCTGATTGTTGAGCTGACTTAACTAGTCAGCTGGCAAGGAAGCTGACTAATTAGGTGACTTGTCCTGTGAGCGAGCCAAGTTACTTGACCTGTTGACTGGTGAGCGAACTGACTAGTTTGCTGACTGGTTGATAGGCGAGAGAGCTGACTAGTTAGCTGAACTGATGGAATTTGAGCGATCCCATTAGTTAGCTGACCAGCTAACTGAGTTGCTAACCGACTAGTTAGCTAAATAACTAGCTCATTTGCTAGCTGACTTAACTAGCCAGCTGACTAGCTAGTTGGTTACCAAGCCTACATAACTAGCTAGCAAACAAGCGACCTAACTGTCTAATTAGCTGACTTAATTAGCTTGTTAACTGGGTAGTTAACTGACTAGGTGACTTAACTACATAGCTGAATAGCTAACAGATTTGCTAGCTGACTTAACGAGCTAGCTTACTAGCAACATGACTAGCTAGCTGACATAACTAGGTAGCTAAATATTTAGCTGACTTGCTAGTTGACGTAACTAGCTAACTGACTATATAGCTGACTTAACTATCTGACTATCAATTTAGCTGGCTAGCTGGCTAGCCAACTGACTTAACTGACTAGCTACATGGTTGGCTAGACACCTAGCCAGCTGTCTTAAATAGCTAGCTACCTAGCTGGCTAGTTGACTAAGCAGCTGACTAGCTAGCTAGCAGACTGACCAACTGGATAGCTAGCCAGCTAAAATAGCCAGCCGGATTGCTGGACAATCGAATTCCCAGCTGGTTTAACTAGGCAGCCACCCTGCTGGTCAGCTGGCTAGCCAGTTGGCTTAACTAGCTGGCCACCTACCTGAGCAGCCTGCTAACCAGCTGGCATATCTTGCCAGGCACCTAGCTAGGCAGCCGCCTATCTAGCTGACTTAACTAAATTACTTAACTAGATAGACATCTGGTTAGCCAGCCGGCTTAACTAGCTAGCTACCTAGCTAGCCACATGGATAGCCACTTGAATTAACTAGCAGAATTAACGAGGTAGACAGCTGACTAGCCAGCTGACTCAACTAGGTGACTGAACTCGTCAGCCAGCTGGCTAGCCAGCTGATTTAATTAGCTTACATCACTAGCTAACCAGGTGGCTACCGAGCTGACTTAACTAGTTAGCTACATACATATCCCGCATGCTTGCCAGCAGAGATAAGTATATAAGTCAATAGGTATCCAGCTGGCCAACGAGCTGACTTAACTAGGTGACCTAACTACCTACCCAGCTGGCTAGCCAGCTTACTTAACTAGCTGACTTAACTAGCTAGACAACTGATTTAACTAGCTAGCTATCTAACTAACCAGCTGATTTTACTGCTGCAATAAATAGCTAGATACCTAGCTAGCTATGTTGCTAGCTAGCTGACTTATCCAGCTGTCTTAACCAGTCATCTAGCTGACATAACTAGCTTACTTAACTATCTAGCTACCTAGCATGCCAGCTGAGTTAACTAGTTGAAATATCTAGCTAGCCAGCTATCTAGCCATCTGACTTAACTAGCTTTTTAACTATCTAGTGAGCTGGCTAGCAAGCTGACTTAACTAGGTGACTTAACTATCTAGCCAACTGGCTAGCCAGATAACTTAACTAGTTGATTAAAGAGCTAGGCCCCCTACCTGACCAGCCTGCTAACCAGCCAGCTCATCTTGCCAGCAACCTAGCTATCCAGCCGGCTATCAAGATGACTTAACTAGATGACTTACCTAGATAGACATCCGGCTACCCAGCCATCTTAACTAGCTAGACATCTAGCTAGCCAGCGACCTAGCCAGCTCACTTAACTCGCTGACTTTACTAGCTAACCAGCTGGCTACGCAGCAGACTTAATTAGCTAGCTACCTACCTAGCCAGATGACTAGCCAGCTGACTTAACTAGCTGATTTAACCAGCTAGCCAGCAGGTTAGCCAGCTGAATTAACTAGCTAGCTACCTATCTAACCAGATGGCTAGCCACTTGAATTAACTAGCTGATTAACCAGCTAACTAGCTGGCTAGCCAGCTGACTCAGCTAAGTGACTTAATTCGTTAGCCAGCTGACTAGCCAGCTGACTTAACAAGCTGACATCTGTAGATAGCCAGCTGGCAAGTCAACTGACTTAATTACCTAGCTACCTATGTATCCTGCTGGCTTGCCAGCTGACTAAAGTACCTAGCTACCTAGCTATCAAGCTGACTAGAGAGCTGACTAACTATTTGAGTTAACTAGCTAGTCAACCAAATTAACTAGCTGACTAAACTAGTTGGCTACCTAGATAGTGAGGTGACTTTACTACCTGAAATAAATAGCTAGATACCTACCTAGAAATCTAGCTAGCTAGCCGACTTAACTAGCTGACTTATCTAGCTAGCTAGCAGACATAACAAGCTGACTTAACTAGCTACCTTGCTAGCCAGCTGACTTCACTGGCTGAAATAACTAGCTACCCAGCTGTCTAGCCATCTGAGTTAACTAGCTATTAAAGTATCTAGCAAGCTGGCTAGCCAACTGATTTATCTAGGTAAATTAACTAGCAAGGCAGATGGCTAGCCAGCTGGCTTAACTAGATAGCTACCATGATAGGCAGCTAACTAGCCAGGTGACTTAACTAACTGACTTAACTAGCTAGCCATCTGACATAACTAGCTGAAGTAAATATAATGCTACCTAGCTAGTCAGCTGATTTAACTAGCTGTCATAACTAGCTAGCAACCTAGCTAGCCAGCTGCTTGGCCAGCTGACTTAACTAGCTGGCTTAACCAGCTAGACAGCTGTCTAGCCAGGTGACTTAACTAACTGACTTAACTAGCTAGCCATCTGACATAACTAGCTGAAGTAAATATAAAGCTACCTACCTAGGCAGCTGATTTAACTAGCTGTCATAACTAGCTAGCAACCTAGCTAGCCAGCTGCTTGGCCAGCTGACTTAACTAGCTGGCTTAACCAGCTAGACAGCTGTCTATCTGGCTGTCTTAACTAACTGACTTTACTAGCTAGCCAGCTGGCTTGCCAACTGAATTAACTAGCTGACTTAACCAGCTAAATAACTGGCTAGCCAACTGACTAAAGATGCTAGCTAACTAGCTAGCCAGCTGGGAAGCCAGCTGAATTAATTACCTTACTTAACCAACCAGCAAGCTGGCTAGTCAGCTAACTTAACTAACTTGCTACCTAGCTCACCAGCTAGCTAGCCAGCTGACTTAACTAGTTGACTTAACCAGCTAGCCAGCTGGTTACCAAGTTGACAAAACTAGCTGATGTAACTGGATAGCCAGTTGGCTAGACACCTGCCCTAACTGGCTCTCTACCTAGCTAGCTAGCTGGCTAGCCAGCTCACTTAACTAGCTGACTTAATTAGCTACACTGCTGCTTAGTCAACTGACTTAACCAGCTCACTACCTAGCTAGCCAGCTTCAAGTCAGCTGATTTAACTAGCTGAATTAAACAGCTTTCCTGCTTGCTAGTCAGCTGAATTAACCAGGTTGCTATATAGCTCGCCAGCTGGTTAGCAAGCTGACTTAACTAGTTGACTTAACTAAGTATCCAGGTGTCTAGCCAACTGATGTAAGTAGTCAGTTACCAAGCTAGCTGGGTAGCCTGCTGTCTTAACTAGGTGACTTAACTATATAGTCAGTGGAATAGACAGTTGACTTAACTTTCTAGCTACCTAACTAGCCAGGTATCAAGTCAGCTGACTTAACTAGGTTACTTAAATAGCTAGACAGCTAGCTAGCTGGCTGACCTAACTGCCTAGGTACCTAGATAGCCAGCTGGATAGCCAGCTGACTTAACTAGCTAGCTACCTACATAAACTTCTGGCTTG
>NW_007247947.1:0-1691 GCF_000164805.1 Carlito syrichta | reverse complement strand
ACTAGCTAGCTCCCTCCCTAGCCAGCAGGCTAGCCAGTCGACTTAACTAGGTGAATTGAACAGTTTGCCTGCTTGCTAGCAAACTGACTTATCTAGCTAGCTACCTACTTATTCAGCTGTCTAGACTGCTGACTAAACTAGCTGACTTAACCAGCTAGCCAGTTGACTAGCCAGCCGACTTAACTCGCTGACTTCACTAGCTAGACATATAGCTATATGGCTGACTTAACTAGCTAGGTACCTACCTTGCCAGTTGGCTAGCCAGTTCTCTTAACTAGCTGAACTAACCAGTTATCCAGCTGACTAACCAACTGACTAAACTAGCTCGCTAACTAGCAAGCCAGCTGCCTATCCTGCTGCTTTATCTAGCTGCCTTAACAAACTAGACCTAGCTAACCAACTCACTTAGTTAGCTAACTAGTTAGCTATGTAGCTTCCCAGCTGATTTAAATACTTAGCTAACTAGCTAGCTAGCAGCTAAACTATTCACTTTACTAGTTATCTAACGTGTTATCTAGGTGACTTAATTATCTGACTTAACTCATTAGCTAACGAGCTACCTAGCTCACACAACCAGTTGACTTAACTCATTAGCTAACTAGCTAGCAAGCTGACTCATCCAGCTTACTTAACTCGTTAGTTAACTGGCTAGCTAACCTACTCAACCTGTTTGGCAACTTGCTAGCTAGCTAACTCAACCAGCTGACTTAACCTGTTATTTACCTTTCTAACTATCTGATTCAACCTGCTGACAACCCGTTAGCTCACTAGGTAGCTAGCTGTCTTAACTAGTTGACTAAATTCGAAAGATGACTTAACTAGCTGAATTAATTAGCTGACTTAACTAGTTAGCTAACTGATTTGACTACCTGAATTAGTTAGCTAACTATTATCTAGCTGAATAACTAACTGACTTATCTAATTACCTAAGTAGTTAGATAGGTGACTTAAGTAGCTGACTTAAATAGTTAGCTAACTATTGAGCTAGTTGACTGATCTAGCTGACTAAGCTTGCCAGCTGGTTAGCTAGCTTACTTAGCTAGCTGATTTAACTAGTTGGCTAACAAGATAGCTAGCTGATTTATTGAGTTGGTTAACCAGTTAGCTGTTTCAACTAGTTTGTAAATGAGTTAACGGGCTGACTTAACTTGTTGGATAACGAGTTAGAGAGGTTACTTAACTTGTTTGACAAGTTGCCCGACTAGTTACCTCATTTAATCCATTGGCTGACTACTTGGCCAACTTATTACTGGGCTTAACATGGTGGCCCACTAGTCGACCACCTAGTTAGCTGGGTCAACAAGTGGACTGACGAGTTGACCAACTATTTAGCATGATTAACTAGTTGGCTGGCTGGTTTCCTGACCTAAAGAGTCTGCTGAATATTTCGCTGACTAGTTGGCTGGCCTAATTATTTGGCCGCCTAGTAAGCAGAGTTAACTTCTCAGCTGACAAGTTGGCCAACTAGTCGGCCGATTGGTTAGGTGAAATGAATAGTTGGCTGGCTACTCGGCCGACTGCTTAGCTGACTTAACTAATCGGCTGGTGTATTATCCTACTGGTTAGCTGAATTAATTTGTCATCCAGTGAGTGAGCCGACTGGTCAACTGACTTATCTAGTTGGCTGGCAAGTGAGCCGACTCTTCAGGTGACTTAACTAGTCAGCCACGAGTGAGCCAACTGTTCAGTTG
>NW_007247946.1:2655-6650 GCF_000164805.1 Carlito syrichta | reverse complement strand
GATGCTCAGCTGAGACAGCTCATTTCTGCTCCATGTCGTCCCTCAGTCTCCATGCTTCTTCGCATGGAGTTCCCAGAGTTCCAAGGAACAATTTTCAAATCTCTGCTTCCATCACATGTAAAAGGTATTATGTTGGCCAAAGCAAGTCACATATGTAAGCCCAGACTCAGTATGGAAGGGAAGTACATAAGGGTGTGGTCACAGGGAGATAGAAACAGATTGGAAGTTCATATAGCAACCATCTACCACATCCAGTATCACCCAGGAGTCTTGAATCCTGAGAAAGACAAGCTTCCTCTCTCTTCCTTCAGGGCTACCAGGAAACATCCTCTCCATGGTCAATTCGGTTTATAAATGGGAGCCACTTTGCAACCATGAGCAGAGATTCTGGAGCTGCTAGGTTGGGGTAGGGACGAGGCACTAAGTAGAGAGTAAGGGTCAAAGCAAGCAGAGGGACAGAAGAAAGCCACGGTCCTCCAACAATGAGCTACTGAATCAAGCTCTGCCTAAAGACTTTTCAGAATAGCTCAGGATTTGAGACCAGCCTGGGCAACTTGACGAGACCTCGCCTCTACAGTAAATCAACAAATTAGGAGTGGTGGTGCACACCCATAGTTCCAGCTACTTGGAAGGCTGAGGCAGAAGTATTGCCTGAGTACAGCAGGTCCAGGCTGCGATAGCCATGACCATGCCACTGCACTGGACAGCAGAGTGTGTGTATATCCCAGATAATCCTACTGCTTTTTTTTTTTTAAAGATAGGCAGGGTCTCACTTTGTCACCCAGGCTGGAGTGCAGTGACATGATCACAGTTTACTGCAGCCTGGACTTTCTGGATTTAGGTAATCCTTCTGCCTCAGCCTTCCAAGTAGCTGGGACTAAAGGTTTGTACTACCCTGTGCGGCCAATTTTTGAATTTTTTGGTAGAGATGAGGTTTCACTATGTTGCCTAGACTAGTCTTGAACTCCCAGACCCAAGCAATCCTGATGCCTCAGCCTCACAAGGTCCTGGGATTACAGGTGTGAGCCACTGCACCTGGCAATAAATTTTTATCCCCATAAAAAGTGGTCTCACAGTTCTTGCATATTTTTAATCATATTTGGTGCAATACCATTAACCTTGAATAGCACCATGGAACCCATACAAAGTGCCAATAATGATGATGGAATTACTTCCAAGAAGTGGAAGTACTTCCATGACATTACCAGAAAAAGTTGAGTTGTTTGACAGGCACCATAGATGGAGGTCTGCGCCTGCAATTGCTTCCATGTCCCATGGAGGATTCATCTTATAAACAGATGACTTGATAAATACAGCACAGTATTATAAATCTCTTCCTTATAATTTTCTGAATAATTTTTTCTCTAGCTTCTTTGTAAGAATACAGTATTTACTCTATACAACACATAAAATACAAGTTAATCTACTGTTTATGTTATTGATAAGACTTCTGGTCAACAGACAGCTGTGAGGCAGGTCAGTTTCTGGGGAGTGAAAAATTACATGTTGATTTTCAACTACATGGGAGTTTCTGTCCCTAACCCTAGCATTGTTCAAGGTCAACTGTATTTTTTAAAAATACTAACAGCCCCTTATAGTTTGAATCTGACTTTAGTGCCAGAATATGATTATCTAATTGCTTCATTGCTTCATTTGGTCTCTGCTGCTCACCAAGAGTGTAAGCATTTGAATGTTCCTTGTTTTCCAAGTATCCCGTTGGGCAGCTTTTCAGTTCTATCCAAGGATGCTGTCTTTGTTCTCCTTAGCAGTAGTTCTGAAACCTGTTCCAGTCATAGAGTATGATGAACTGTGTATCGGTTTATCGACAATAATTCGGTCTCAGTTATAACTTATCTATTTATTCATTCACACATATAAGCCATGGCATCATCAATGCTCTAAGATCCATAAAGTAATGATATTTTCATTTATCATGCATCTAATAATATTTTAGTATCAATAAAAAGAATATTTGTGAATGATGGGGAAAAATGAAATTGTAAGGTTTGCAAATCTTCACATACTTGTAGATTCAAATTCCAATCCTAATTAGCATTGACCTTTTTTTATAAAGATAACTTTGATGCAGATTTGCTTCATTTTAGGATTTCAGGATTGGTGACCTATTTCAGGATCAGTGACCTTTATGTTAACTGTGGCTTTCAAGCTGTGCTAATGAAACTGCTCAAGAAGACAGATAAGACAGATGTGGTGTCTGTACTCAGCAAACCTAGAGAAGATTGGGCATTAGCGTTGTTTTCAGCAGATATATAGTTCAGCTTAAACTTGATTCACTAGGTGTGTGTCCCCCCACTCACCCCAGCCTCAGAAGTTATAGGGAAGGTTTTCACTTGCCAGGGAACAACGGGAGAGTAATGGAGAACCACTGGACATGTTGCTTTAACCTGCAGGAACTGCGAGGCATCAGGAAGGCAGGACAACTATGGGGCACTGACCAGTATCAGAGTAACTGTGTTGACAAGAGATGCTGGATACATCAAGCCCCACACCTGTCACACTTGATGGGCTTTTGGTGTCCTGGAAGTACTTTTGTTTGTATATTGGCATGTTCAGGTGTACGATACAGTTATATGCCTTCAATAGGATATAAAGGACTTATTTATCATAAGCAGCTCTACAGAGAGTTTCACCAGTAAGTTTTTGCCTGGTAACCAAGTTGTGGAGAGAGTATCTCTTTCATTTCTTATAACAAAGCGTCTGTTGTTCCCAGATTGTTGTTAATGCAGGATTTAATGTAGTGACAGAAGTGTCTGTGCTTATCAGATATAACTGCTTATCAGTTTGTAGAGGAGGTTAACCATCTGTTTGGTTTCTAGTAAAAAAAAACTAAGAGGGAGTGGTGTCAGCATGTCACACTTACAACAGGCATTTACTATTCTTAAAACGTATGGTTAGGAAGGCTGATAGAAAGATGATGTATCCAAAGCCATCTGCATATCTTTCGAAGGCAGAGGAAATGGCTTATCAGTGTCTTTCTACATTTATTTTCCAGTTTATATAGAAGTAATGTGAAGGGGGAATAGTAAGAAATTAAAAAGCCATAAACTTACAAGCATTGTTCTGTAAGAATCACTGTTTTGTCTGCACTCAGTGGCTCAGCCTGTCATTCCAGCACTTTGGGAGGCCAAGGCGAATGGCTTGCCTGAGCCCATGGGTTCAAGACCAGCCTGGGCAACACAGGGAGACCGAATCTCTACAATAAATCAAAAATTAGCTGGGCATGGTAGCATGCACCTGTAGTTCTGGCTACTTGGAAGGCTAAGGCGGAAAGATTGCTGGACCCCAGCAGGTGGACACTAAGGTGGCTGTGAACGTGTCACTGCACTCCAGTCTGGGTGACAGAGTAAGACTCCAACTCAAAAAAAAAAAAGAAAGAAAGAAAAGAAAAGAATTACTGTTTTGCTACTGGTAGATTTATTCCTGTGAGCTGAAACTTTTCAGGACTTTTATGTGCTAGCTTTTTCTAAGTCAGGAGAGTAACATCTTATGACTACTTCAAGGAAGAGAATACTATTAAAAATATAACTGCTTTGCTGTGATATAATACACATACCCTAAAGTTCACCTTTTTAAAGAGAATGATTCCATTTTTAAAGTTTTTAGTATATTCCCCAAGTTGTGCAAGGGTCACACTGTATAATTTCAAACATTTTATCATTGTCTCAGTCTTAGCTTAATGCAAGAGGAAGAATTGAGTGGCTGCAGGTGTGACTGAATCCAGGGTGCTTTAATCCATTTTCTGTTGCTATAATGAATACCCAAGACTGGGTCAATTATAAGAAAAATACATTTATTTCTTACAGTCCTGGAGGCTGAGAAGTCCCAGGTCAAGGAGATGCCAATGGTCAGCTTCTGGCGAGGGTCATGCTGTGTCATAACATGGCAGAAGACATCACGGGACAAGAGAGAGCCAGCCTGACTCTGTGTGTGTGTGTGTGTGTGTGTGTGTGTGTGTGTGTGTGTGTGTGTGTGTG
>NW_007247946.1:0-2489 GCF_000164805.1 Carlito syrichta | reverse complement strand
AATTACAGGCACATGCTACCATGCCCAGCTGATTTTTTATTTATTGTAGAGATGAGGTCTTGCCAAGTTGCCTGTGATGGTCTCGAACCCACAGGCTCAGGCAAACCACTCACCTCAGCCTCCTAAAGTGCTGGGATTACAGGCTAACTCACCGTGCCCAGCCTGGCTTTTATAACAGACCCACACTGCTGATAACCCATTAACTCATAATGGGCTAATCCATTAATGAGTGCAAAGTACTCACCACCCAGTCTCCTCTGAAAGGCCCCACCTGTTTAGTCCTGTTCCATTGGAATTCAGTTGCAACTGATTTTCAAAGTAGACAAACATTTGAATGATGGCAGTGATCCCAAAGAGAAACCCCATACCCGTTAGCGGTCACTCTCCACTCCCCTCTACCCCAGTTCCAGACAGCCACTAATCTTTGTCTCTGAATTTTTTCTGCTGTCATTAACTTAGCATAATGTTTTTAGGGTTCATCCATGTTATAACATGTATCAGAACTTTATTTATTCATCTATCAACAATACTTCATTTTACGACTATTTCATTTTGTTTATCCATCCATCAGGTAGTGGACGTTTAGGTTGTTTCTACTTTTAGGCCATTATGAATAATGCTGTTATGAAGATTTATCTAGAAGTTTTTGGCAATGTGTTTTCGTGTGTGCATGTGTATGTTTTGAGTCAGAGTCCACTCTGTCACCCAGACTAGAGTGCAGTGGCATGCCACTCACAGCCACCGCAGCCTTGACATGCCAGGCAATCCCTCCACCTCAGCCTTCCAAATCACTGGAACTACAGGCATGTGTCACCATGCCCAGCTAATTTTTGATTTCTTGAAGAGACAAGGTCTTGCCATATTGCCCAGGCTAGTCTCAAAGCCCTGGACTCAGTCCTCTTACCTCTGTCTCCCAAAGTGCTGGGATTACAGGCATGAGTCACTACAACCAGCTCTTGTGTATATATTAGAAATGGAATTGCTGGGCTATATGGTAACTCTATGTTTAGCTTCTTGAGGAAATTCCAAGTCATTTTGCAGTGTGGCTTTACCATTTTACATTCCCACCAGCCAGTATATGAGGGCTCCAGTGTCTGTATATCCTTGCCAGCACTTTGTACACTCCATCTTTTGACTGTAGCCTTCCAAGTGATCTCACTGGGAATTTGTTTTGTTTTGTGTTGTTTTGAGTCTGGGTCTCACTCTGTCATCCATGCTGGAGTGCAGTGGGATGCTCACAGCTCGCCACAGCCTCATCCTCCTGGGCTCACGTGATCCACCCGAACCCCTCCCCCATTCCTCCTCCCCCCACCCAGTAGCTGTAGCTACAGGCGCTCCATGCTCGGCTAATTATTTTATTTTTTGTAGAGCTGGTCTTGTTCTGTTGCGGTAACTGGTCTCAAATTCCTGGGCTTAAGCATTCCTCCTGCCTCAGGCTTCCAAAGTGCTGAGATTATAGGAATGAGCCACTGTGCCTGGCCTTCACTGTGAATTTGATTGGTATTTCTTTAATGATTCATGACGTTCAGTGTCTTTTCATGTGCTTATGGGCCATTTGTGTATCTTCTTTGGAGAAATATCCATTCAAATTTTTTGTGTTCATTTTTTAGTTGTCTTTTTATAATTGAGTTATAAGAGTTCTTTATATAGACCAGGTGCGGTGGCTCAAGCCTGTAATCCCAGCACTTTGGGAGGTGGAGGCAAGAGGATTGCCTGAGCTCAGGGATTTGAGACTAGCCTGAGAAAAATGGCAAGACCTCATCTCTACAATAAATCCAAAAATTAGCCAGATGTGGTGGCACATGCTTGTGGTTCCAGCTACTTGGAAGGCTGAGGCAGAAGGATTTCCTGAGCCCAGCTGGTTGAGACTGAGATGGCTGTGAGCATGGCACTGCACTCCAGTCTGGGTGACAGAGTGAGACTTCAACACACACACACAAAAAGAGTTCTTTATATATTCTGGACATAAGGCCCTTATGAAATATATGATGTCTAAATGCGTTATCCTGTATGTTGTCTTTTCACTTAATGATGCCCTTTGAGGCACAAAAGTTCTTAATTTTGGTAAAGTATGATTTTTTGTTTTGTTGCTTGTGCTTTTGATGTCATAGCTAAGAAACCATTGCCTAATCCAAGGTCATGAGGATTTACCCTTCTTTGAAAATTGTATAGTTTTTGCTCTCATTTAGTCCCGAATTTTTTGAGTTAATTTTCATATATGGTGTGATGTATAATTTCACGTACGGTGTCCTTCTTTTGGTTGTCAATAGCCAGTTCTCCTAACACCATTTGTTGAAAGACTACCCTTTCCCTATTAAGTTGTCTTGGTGCCCTTGTCAAAAATCAATTGATCATGAATGTAATGGTTTATTTCTGGACTCTTTGTTTTATTCCATTGGCCTAGGTCTTCTGTTCTACCAGTTCTACGCTGATGATCTTGATGACTGTATCTTCAAAGTAGCTATGAAATTGGAAAGTGTTCCTTTTCA
>NW_007247945.1:0-10840 GCF_000164805.1 Carlito syrichta | reverse complement strand
ACTATGCTGTCTGGGGTTGCTGCCCAGAGTCAGATCTCCACTTCAGTTGCCTCTTATTCGGGTAGCTCTCAGTGGGATATCACAAGAAGAACCGCAAATACTTTATCTACACTCAGTGACTTCACTGTGGCTGTCACTGACCAGTCCACAGCTGGTCCTTCCATGTCTGTGGCAGCCCGGGATGATGCAACTCCGTATGTCAATGCCACGGTCCCTCTGTATCCACCCATGTCTGCAAGCCTTGTTCAAGGGACAGCATCCCAAATTCCACATCAGAGACATAGCCTGTCACTCCCCTATCAGGAAGGAGGCCAGATTCCTTACTACTGTCAAGGCACACTAGCTCCTCTAGTGTCTGGAGCATTTGTCCCCTACCCACAATCCTATGGCTCTGTGTCATACCCAGGATACAGCATCTCTGCTGCTCAATCACAAGTGGTGATGGTGTTAAGGAGATTCAATCCATAAATATCCTAACATCAGCCTCCAACTCTGGAAACTACTACTCCGAGCCTCCTCTGCCCAGCACAGAAACACATTTTGAAGGTGAGTTCAAACAGTCAGAAGGGAGAAGTTTAAGCTCAGCACACTGAAGGAGGGTAAAGCTGATCTGACAAGTGGTGAGTTCAGAGATCGGTAAAATTGGAGTTCCGGATTTCAATTGCTACTCGTGCTCTGTGTTCTCTCTTTTTAGACTCAGTATGGGAATACCTGAATATGTCAGAAAGGGGGATATTATAATGGCCATCTATGCCACACATAAGAGAACCACAGAGGTACACCAAACAATACCTTGTGTTTTGCTGCCCTAGCTGATCCGGTCCCCTGTCCCACCACACTCTCATTAACATCCTTCCCTAAGGTTTTACTTTAATGTCTTTGGAAAGCACTTCAGGAGTCTTCTTGTGATAGTGACACTTTCATATTTCTTACTTGACACCAGGATTTAAGATCAATTATTCTGAAATACACCCCAAAGCAAACAGGATTAGAGGCTGTCCTTACATAATGATTTCAGGAGAAAGAACTCAACACTCTTTCCTAGTTCACAATCCAACGTCATCTTATTCGCTCAGGAGAGTGGAAAGAATTGAAAAAAAAAACTCTTTAAGAAAATGCTAGGCTTTACAAAACACTTCATCTTTCAATATTTATTTTCACTTTGAGTTTGACTTTGAACAACACTGTGAAATACAAATAAAATTAGCAAACACCACTAAATAACCGGTTAAAGCTACAACAGCCACTGCCTCTCTCCTAATAAAGAGTCTTGAGGTGGTCCTTAAAAAGAGTTAGTCACAAGTGCTCGACCGACATGCGACGGTCGGTCCCTGAGTGCTGCATGGGTGTGTAGGGAGAACATCTCACTTACCAGGGAATGACTTGTTTCTTCATTCCTTTCTAGTAATGGAAACGTCCCAGGAGATTGAGTCTTCCCTTGATTTGCACACTTCAACTCAGACAATGGGTCCATCACCAAAGACAGAATTCCCCAAGTTCTGTGACAGCAAAGATATGGAAATAATTGAAATCAGTTCATCACCTGAGCTTGGGGACAGTTGTGTGAAAGCTCCCATCCAGGAATCTACTAGGATAGATTCCAATCTAGGAGAAAACAGCCTAAGTCTTGAGGCTCAAGACACACTTGATTGTGAAGTTGGTTCTAGCAGCAGTTTTGCAGACATCAGCACACTGGCGGAGGATAATCATTCTCCATCCCTCTTCGATTATGTAAAAGATCTTGACCTGCCCCAAAGCCAGGAACATTCACATAATACAAATTTGAGGGAGATCAAAACCAAGCTTTCCAAGCCTCTGGGAGTCTACCAGTCCTCACTAGAAAATGAAGACCCTCCACTACTCCCTAGAGAAATTCCTGATATTCAGCATCTTCTGTCCAGCATTGATCCTCTTGGCCCTGAGGAACAACCTTGTTCTGAAAGTTCCAACCTACGAGAAAACAGCTTAAGTCTTGAGGATCAAGGGACACTTGAATGTGGAACTGAGTCTAGCAGCAGTTTTGCAGGCATCAGCACACTGTCAGATGTTATTGGCCTTCCATCGCTCTTCGATTCCTTCAAAGATCATGACCAGCCCAAAGGTTCCCCAGGAATCAAAGCCCAAAATACCAGAGTCATCAAACTGAATCAAACGCAGGAAAACACAAGTGCCATAAAGGGTCCCTCTAATGAAGGCAGGAAGAACAAACGCAAGATTTCCGAACCCATCCAAGGAGTTCCAGAGGCCAAAATCCAGCCAAAGAACCACGAGAGCCAGTTAGAGGAAGTAGTGCTTGTTTGTAATGTAACAGCCGGTGACGGGCCTCCTGCGGATGTGGCCAAGCATTCTGACATCACACCGCAGAAAGCTGCATCCAGTATCATTAGTAAAACGAAGGAGCATGGACACAAAAAGGCCCAAAGAACCGGAGAAAGCAACACCAAGGAACCCGGAGAGAGTAAACAGTCGGGGAACACCAGAAAGGCAAAAGAGCCAAACCATCCCAAGATGAAGCGGAAAAATCATCTATCTGTGCTTAGCCCAGAGGACTTTAAAAAGCCTCGAACTGGTCTAGGCATGCATTTGCTGGAGTCCATGCAGGTTTTCCATCCACGGGGAGAGACGGTTGACAAGCAAACTGGAGTCTCTTCCTCCTGGACCCGGGGAAACTCAAGCTACAGCAGAGAGGCCAAGACATCCCTTGCTCTCAAGACACAACTGGATACCCCACAGAAGGGTAAAGGTACTGAGCAAATGCAAAGCAAAGTCCCCAAACCAAACATCAATGCTGAAGATCAGTGGCCCTCTCTCTCCCAGGACGAACTTTCACCACCTGGGAAAGTCAAGTTGGTACCTCTGCCCTTTCCACCTCTGGACAAAGCTCAAGCTACCCTTGATCCTCGACGGCCACCTTCTCTGGCCGCATGTAGGCCTGCTGTGCCTTACTCTGCCATGCCTGTTATTACTAACTTGGTTCAGCCGACTGCATACAGTCCATCCCAACGAGCTCCTACCCATACATCTTCAACGGGTCCTGCCGGGACCAACTCGGCCCATTTCAAGCAATGAAACCCAATTCAGCTCGACAGCTTCAGTTCACCCTCCTATCCCTCAGTCCTCTACACTAAATTCCGGCCCATACAAAATACCACCTCGCACTTCTCTATACAAGAAGCCTGTTTTCCCTGCTGAGACCAAGTTCCAGCCACCACTCAGACCTCAAAACCATTATCTACTTGAAGACTTCAGCTGCCAACCAAGGCCTTGGAGGAAACCGTCTGTTCCTGAACCAGTCATGTCAGCAGCCATCACAGAAGAGCAGAGGTCAGAACGTGAGACCAAGAAGAGGCAGGCTCAACAAGAACGTCAAAAGGCCACCGCATATACCTCTTGGGGGAAAGTGCAGTTTTTTGTTCAGAGGGAAAACGATATGGAAATTTCTCAATACTATGGCTACAGAGTCTAGATGTTGGGAAGATTGCTGGTATCCTCTCTGGTACCACCTAGTTTTCTACACATACATAGATACAATTTCTCAATTTAAGTATATTTTAAAACTTAATGAAACTAAAATAGAATGTAAAAGAACTGTTCAATGTTCGACTAATAAAATTTTCTTGAGTTTGATATTCTGTTATCTGTGTTTTTTCTTTGATAAATGTGGTGATCAAAGGTGCTTGCTCGTGCCTGTAATTCCAGAACTTTTGGAGACACAGGTGACAGGACTGCTTGAGTATAGGGGTTGAAGACCAGCCTGGTAAACTAGGTGAGATCTCGTCTCTACAGTAAATTTAAGAAATGAGTTAGGCATAATGGCATGCACCTGTAGCTCCAACTACTTGAAGGCTGAGGCAGAAATATTACCTATACCCAGCACGTTGAGGCTGTGGTGACTGTGAATGTGCCACTGCTTTCCATTCTTCTGAAAAAGTGACGCTCCAACTCAAAAATAAATACAAAATACAGTAAATAAGAAAAATGAAAGAAAAGAGAGAAAGAGAGAGAGAGAGAAGAAGGAAGGAAGGAAGGAAGAAGGAAGGAAGAAAGGAAGGAAGGAAGGAAGGAAGGAAGGAAAAGTTGAAAGTTGATTTGGAAAATAGGCGAAAGGGGATATGAATTGAGGAAAAAGCAGAAAGATATAAATGGGTCCGGGGCTAGAGTGATCAAAAGGATGGAGATGTTATGGGTTTATGAAAGGAATCAGAAACGGAGATAATGGGAGAACTTTGACACAGAGTCTGAGGTTAGCACGGAAAGCAATCCATTTGGACAAAGTTGGAGATAGCAGAACCTGTGTCTGGGTTGACCATAAGAAATGTAAAACATCTCATGGAGGATGACCTCACATCATGGCCTACCAGGTACACATTATAGAAAATAAGGTTTAGGACACATCTAAGGTTTGGGCTACATTAACCATATATAACAGCCAAAAAGAGGAATACCAAACATAGAGAAATGTACGACGGGAGTAGTTAAACCACCACTGTTTGAAGCCTACAAAGAACTGGGGCTGGGATATCAACCACCATTTACTCAACCATGATGACAAGACCAGCAAGAAGTACTATTTAAAGTCACATTTACAACACACAAAGCCAGTATCACTGTGACACTGTACTGGTGAGGCTCACTAACGTGCTGGGGTCACACCACATGCAAAGGGGCAAGACCCCAAAGTGGAGCCTCAGAGGAACACCAAAGTCCTTTGTGTTTCTAAGTGCCTGTAGTGTAGCGACCCACCTGGCTTTCAGAGCACAGCATTTGGAGGTTACTGGCCCATAAGATCGAACTTCTGGAAGGGCCTAAATGTTAGGTTGAGGGGCACCCCCCACTATGTCTCCCACCATGAAACCAGCTGGTGGAACCTTCTTGCCATCAACTGAAGCGCAGGAGAAAACTCGGTCAGGAGTGTACCTTTCCATGGGATGAGAGAGGTGATCGTATGTGCACATTGTGTCACCCCCAAAGCCGCAGGATGCCGGAGTCCAAGAGCCCTTAGGTAAACGTGGGTGTCATCGAGTCATAGTGAAAGGCAGAGAGGGTTGGGTGCAGTGGGGGGAGGGCAGGAAAGGAATCAAGGGGGTGAAAAAGAGGATGAAGCAGTGTATCACCAACCTGGAAGATCAGTGATTACTTTTAAAAAAATTTTTGAGATTCAATTTGCATAACAAAATGATACAATTCTGTGGCATTTGGTACATTCATGAGTTGGTACAACTATCGGATCGATTTCATTTTTCATCCCCAAAAGAAAAACCTGTACCTATCAGCACTCAGTCACTCCCTCTTCCATCCTTCCACTGGCCCCAAGGACCCACCAGTTCCTGGGGATTTGCCTTTTCTGTCAATTCAAAGAAATGGAATCAAATATGACATTCGGTATCTGGTTTTCTCCCTGAGCAGAACAGCTTAAAGGTGTACCTATGCTCCAGTGTGTGTCACTATTTCCTTCCATTTCACTACTGTACAGTATTCTGTAATATTGCTATGACCCACTTGCTTATCCATTCATCAGCTGCTGGACATTTAGGTTGTTTCCCCTACTAAGTTACATTGACTGAGATTTTATTCTCTGCCAGTTATCACCTGGCTCAATTCATCCCATTTTTGATAAGAAGTAGAGTATATTAAGAATTTGCCAAAGATTTAGTGCTAGGCAGTAGGAGAGCTAGGATTTGAACTCAGGCAATTAGACCTCAGAAATAACAGATTCACCGTAGAACATGAGAAAGATACAAATGGCCGAAATTCACCCATTTCTCAGTATTTCAAATACATCCACCTCCCCACTCCCTTAGAGACACCTACTTTTGCCAACTTTGAAATTTAGTTCGGGGAAATTATTTACTTCTATCCGAACTTGATTGTTCATGAGTGATTGAATAATCTGTCCTACTGATTTGAGATATCTCTATATGTTATACTAAATCCCATAGGTAATTGCATTACTGGATGAATAATTAGCCTGGTGTTTTGCCTTTTATAGTCACCATTGCTCTAGAATACTTTTTATCTCCTTTAGATGTTTAAAATGTTTTACTTGTTTTTAAGACGTTACCCATTATGTTCCTTCAATTTGCTCTTCTTTATCAGTTTATTTCTTATTTACTTATTTTTTGTTTTTGACTTGGGTTTTCCCACAGTTTCCCAGGCTGGAAAGCAATGGCACGATAAAGGCTATCCAAAGTCTCCAACTCATGCACTGAATCAATCCTCCTGCCTCAGCCTCCCTAGTACCTGAGACTACAGCTATGCATCACCACGCCAGGCATTTGTGTGTGTGTGTGTGTGTGTGTGTGCATGATGATGTCTGGCTGTGGTGTCCAGGTTAGTCTCAACTCCTGGGTTCAAGCTATCCTCTCCCCTCAACTTCCCAAAGTGCTGGGATTACTGGCATTAGCTGCCTTGTCCAGCCTGTTTAACAAAGTATCAAAAACACGGTGGCTTGCTTTCCAGATTTCCTGATTCTGCTCCCTTTCCTGATTTTTATTCTTTGTGTTTCTTCTTCCTCCTGACAGTTTCTTCTCTGTGATAAGCTGCATCCCAGAAAGGAACCGTGGCTTCTCAGGTTCAAGAGTGTAGAAGGGCTGGGCTGCGACAGCCCTTCAGATTCTACTACTGTTCCCTGTAATTACTCACTTTGGGACTGGGCACTCCCCTCAGCATTTCAGCTGTTCTCAAACTGGCTCACTTCACTTTCCAGTGAACACTGGCTGGCCCCATAAAGACCACCTGTTGGCCACTTTCTCCTGTGCTGATGGTCATACCGGGCAGGTCTGGTGCCTGTTGGTTTGCCCCACCTTCTGCTCTGGGGATCAGAGGAAGAACTCTGTCCTCCAGTTTGGGGGTAGATACTTCACAGGTTTTGGTTTTCTTCGAGAGATATTTCCATGAGAGGATATCAAGAGATTCAGACACGCACCGCTACACCTCCATTTTGCCAATCCCACCTGAAACTTTCATGTAGCTATTTGAAATGCAGATGCCTTGCTTCTTTCAGTTTCCTGAAGCAGAGCACCATTTGACCCAAACTAGTTAAGACTCTGAGGCTAACAAGTCTTGTGGATTCCCTCTGTCTACCATGGGACAGCAAGTCTGTTCTTGCTCCACCCATGCCTTGAGTGAAAGTTAAAATAGTCTCGACGACTTGTGGGTTGTGAGGCATTTGGTCATGATCAGAAATGAAAGAACCCTACTGGGCCATAAATCAAGCATAAGCAAGTTTCAGAAGATCCCATGATCATGGATGGGAAGAATCAATATTGTGAAGATGTCCATCCTACCTAAGGCAATCTACAGATTTAATGCAATACCCATCAAATTACCAGCAACAATCGTCTCAGACCCAGAAAAAAACAATACAGGAATTCATATGGAAACACAAACCACCAACAACAGCCAGAACAAAATTCACTATAAATAAATTTTAAAAAAGCAAGTGGTGTCACTTTACCAGACTTCAAACTTTACTATAATGATACAATAATCAAAACAGCTTGGTATTGGTACAGGAACAGGCATATAGACCGATGGAATAGAATTGAGATTACAGAAGCAAAACCTCAATTTGTCAACCAACTCATCTTCTGCAAAGCCTGCAGCACCTACCACAGGGGAGAGGAGAACCTATTCAGTAAATGGTGCTGGAAAACTGGCTGACCACATGCAGAAGAATCAAACAAGACCCCTATCTACCCACATACACAAAAATTTACTTTATATGGATCAGAGACCTAAATGTGAAACCTCAAACCATAAGAACCTTACAAAATGCAGGACACACCCTTATGGAAAGGGGAACTGGGAACCAATTCCTCCACAAAACCCAAAACGCACGGGCCAAAAGAGATAAGATAGAGAAGTGGGACTTCATTAAACTGACAAGCTTCTGCAAAGCCAAAGAAACCATCAAGAGAGCAGGAGACAGCCTACAGCCTGGGAAAAATATTTGCCAACTCCATGTCTGACAAAGGCCTAACATCTTGGATCGACAAGGAACGCAAACGTGCTGAAAAGAAAAATATACCCTCACTTTATTTATTTATATATTTATTCATTTATTTACTTGTTTATTTATTTTCATTTGGAATCTCACTCTGCCGCCCAGACTGGAGTGCAGTGGCCGCTCCCGGCCACCGCAGCCTCGACCTGCTGGGCTCCAGCGAACCTCCCGCCTCAGTCTTCTGAGTAGCCGGAATTACAGGTGCGCACTAGCACCCCCGGCTAATTTTTTTATTTTATTGTAGAGATGAGGTCTCGCATGCCCAGGCGGGTCTCGAACACTCGGGCTCAGGGAATCCACTCACCTCTGCTGCCAAAGGCACAGGATTACAGGCTGAGCCACCGAGCCTGGCTACCCTCACTTTAAACACTTTTCTTTCTAAGCATGCAGAAGAACTATTTCAAACGACTCACTTTTCTTGGCAACAGATCATACCTGTCTTCAAAAAGACCATTGGTGGAGCTCCAAACCACAGATTCATTTTCCTGTTACCAGTTATACGGTAGACTTCCTCTGACGGGGCATCTTCTTCAACAGATAATTCCGACTCCAACTGAAAAGAAACATCAGTGGTGTGCATTCACTATACACAACCGTAAGCAGTCCCACAACCATTGCTCCACTTTCCTTTATCTGAATGAGCTCGGCTCACATTGTTTTCTTCCTAAGATTTTATAAGAATTTACTTGCCAAATATGCTTCTCATTTTAATTCCCCAATGGGTTCACAGCAAAATTTTAACAACATGAGCAATTTGTGTTTAGTACCCAGTTTATTTCTGCTCTCAGGGCATCCTCGTCCCTAGTCTTTCTCCACACAGGCTATTTTGGTGTCTTCAGCTTGGATCTCAACTAGGCTCTCCTTGAGAATCTTGCTCATCTTTTTCTTTTCTTTTTCTTTTTTTTTTTTTGAGTTAGAGTCTCATTCCGTTGCCCAGGCTGGAATGCTAGAGTGCAGTGGCACGCTCACAGTCACCCAGAATCGACCTGCTGGGGGCCGGGAAACCTCAGTCTTCCAAGTAGCCAGATCTAGAGAGAGATCCAGCACCTGAAGAACACTCCTGCAGCTGAGGAAGAGCCCTAGTCCTGAGCAACTACACCTGCACAGGAAAAAAAAAATCCCACCATGTGAGAGAGCATCCCTGAATCTGAGGGAGAAAGCCGACCTTATAAAGAGTTCCTTCACCTGAGGGAGAGCCTCTGAACCTCAGCAAGAACCAAGCAACTGATGTAGGGCCCTGGAATCTAAGGAAAGTTTCTGCACATGAGGGAGAGTCACTGCCCATCAGGGAGAGAGCCAGCTCCCGAGGAGAAGGTCTTGTGCCTGAGGAAGAGTCCTGCATTGAGAAAGAGCCCTGCACCTGACCGAAGGCTCCTATGTCTCATCAACAGCTCCAGCACATGAGGAAGAACTCTTCAACATGACTAAGAGTGCTAAAAAGGAGAAAGTCCTCCTGCGCCTGAAAAAGAGTTCCTGCACCGTAATGGGTCTCCCGCACCTTAAGGTGAGGCCCATCATCAGGAATAAGCCATGCAGCTGATTAGAAAGTCCAGTACATCAAGAAGGGCCACTGCTCCTAAGAACCCTATACCTGTAGATGAACTCCGGGAGAACCCCTGTCCTTGAAGTAGATCACAGCATCTAGGGAAGAGCACTGCACCTGAAGAAGAGTCCTGAACCTGAATAAAGGGGCTGAACTTGAGGGAGATCCCTGCAGCAGTACAATGGCCGCCCCACCTGAGAGAGACTCCAGCACCTGATGAAGAGCCCCTGCAACTGGAGAAGGTCCCAACCCCTAAAGAAGTGCCCCTGCACATGTAGGAGAGTCATACCGACAGGGAGCCAGCATGAATCTGAGAGAGAACACTGACCTTATAAAGAGTCCCTGCGCCTGAGGCAGATCCTTGCCCCCAAGGTGGAGCCCTGCAATCCGAGGAAGAGCCCAACACCTGAAGAAGAGCCCCCGTACCTGATGCACACTTCTTGCAGATGAAGGAGAGCCACTGTCCATATGGGAGAGACTAAGCTTGGGAGAAGAAGTTCCCGAACCTGCAGAAGACGCCTGAACCTGAGAAAAAGCTCCCGCACCTGATGGGGTCAAAAGAAGAAGCACGAAGAATTTGGCCTTACCTCCCTTCAGATCCAGGTGCCATCAGAACAGGATTTGAGAAGTCCTGGTGTCTCTAATCTCACTCTGGAGAGCTGGGCTTGGATCTGCCTATACCACAGCACTAGTCACCAGTCAGTAGATATTGAGGCCGTTAACATATTTTAGCCATTAAAAACAAGGTTATATGAACAGTCTTATACAAAAGTTTTGTTCATATGTCATATGTCTTTCAAAGGCATTTCTAGAAATAAGATTGGATACCACTAACTCTCCCTTCAAAATCTGTCATATTACTTCACCAATCAGTGCATATAATGATACTAATGCTAGTGATAGCGGTTTTATTTCTTGAGGACTTCCTTTGTGCCAGGCATTATATTAGTAACTGTTCATGTGATATCTTGTTTGAGCCACCCAAGACTTTAGAGTGACTGTCTGCAAAGTGGGAAGGTGGCAGTAACTGCCATGCTGTGATCTCTTTTGGGAGAAGAGAGAAAGTATCCTGTGTCTCTCAAGTATAAAAATGCAGGATGGTAAGGTGTCTGCATGGTCCAGGGAGCCAGAGGTGGAAAATTAGGGCCAAAGAATTGTGGCCAAAGACCAGAAGAGGAAAGGTTTGCAGACAGCTGAGTTCCACCACTCTAGTGTTTGCTGCCAGTGGGCAGAGGGCATCTTTCTTAAACATGAAAAAGATACTCAAGGGCATTGGAACGAAAACCGTTGCG
>NW_007247944.1:0-6683 GCF_000164805.1 Carlito syrichta | reverse complement strand
TCCCTTTCGAGTCCTAGGTATGAACACGGCCTTAAGCCAGGGATAAGTGTAGGAATTACCCAGATGTTTGCAAGTTACAGGGAAACCGAGATTCCTGGTTCTTATTTAGTAACACGTATAGAAACTTTCAAGGGACACAGTGACCGAGATTCCTGTTTCGTTCTAAGCAAAACGCCAAGATGTTTCCTGTTGTCCTAGATGTCCAGACTCTTGTATGCCAATAGTAAGATGAAAAGAATATTCCTGCGGACGTTGAATCTAAGATTCCTGATTCCATCCCAAAAGTACCTCCTAAATAAAGTGAACAGCTCAACCCTAAATCCTAATTTTGAAGAGCTAGACCACCAGAAGTTTCTGGAGTACGAGGTAACACTGAAGAGAGCGCTTAAATACAAAAAATGCAAGATGATTACATGTGTCCTGGAATCTGCCCTCAGAGGTTCTGAGTACCTAAATGGACTTGTAGTGCCAGATTCGCGTTCGCTATTATCAAGAGTGCCAGAATGTTGCTGGAGTTCTGGAAATAATGTTTCATAATTTCAACATGGGAAACAGCTCTAAAACATGAGGGTGCTCGATGTCTGGATTATTGTTTAGGCCTTAGCACGACGTCCTGTAGATTTTCGGGATTGAGGACTCATGTAACCCAGAATCCTTTTTCATAATTAGCAAGAGGCAGTGCAGTTTCCTGTATATGATGACTCCCATTATCCAGACTCCTGCTTCTTTCTCAGCAAGACACTAAGACATTTCCTGGAGATGAAGAATTCAATATGTTTGGATATCAAAAAAAGACTCCCAGAAGCTTCCTGGGGAATTGGAAACAAAGATTCCTGCTTCCCTTTAACATGACACCCTAAAAATGTGGGGAGCTTGAAGGCCAGATTCCCGATTAAGCCGTATCAAGTGGCCTTGCACACTTCAACGATTGAGAACTCCAAGAACCCGCATTCCCTTTTCATTCTCAGCATGATGCCCTGATTTTCCCTGTCGATGTGGATTCCAAACTATGTATACAGAAAGACAGATGCCCAGAAGGTTCCTAGGGACGTGGAAAAATGATTCCTGGTTACCTTTAAAAATACGTACTAAAAAATTAGCAACTGCAAAACAGTTGTCCCCTTTCAAAATAAGAGGTGAAACGGAAGGTGAAGGATTACAGGGTTCATCTTAAGACCAGAGTTGCATCCAAATATGGCAAGAAGATTCTTTTTGTTCTGGAGTCTGGCCTTAATTGTTCCGAGGACCCGAATGAACTTGGAGTGCCCGATACCCGTTTTAAACTTTCAAGAGGAACAGAATGTTGCTGGAATCCTGAAATAACTGATTCATAATATCGGCATGCTAAGTTGCTACAAAACATTTGGGGAACGTGAAGTCCTGTCTCTTGTTTGTCCCATAGCAGACACCCTGGGAATTTTTTGGATTGAAGACTCGAACAAAAAATATTCTTTATTCTTCATTAGTTAGAGGCAGTGTAGTGTCCTGTATATGAGGACTTTCTTTCCCTAGATTCCTGTTTTGAAAACCTGATTTGTGTTTAACACTTTTTAAGACGCCATGTAGATTTATTGATAGAGGAACCGTGGAAAACAGATTTTTTCTCTTTTCTTTGGAAGAGTCCAAGTAATTTCCTGTATATGGGGAATGCTATTACCCACATTCATGCCTCGAATCCGTTTCTTCTTTACCCGTCAGCAAGATAGCCCTGTAGATTTTCAGGACTGAGGACTCATATAACCCAGATTACTTATTTTTAGCAACAGCAGTGCAGTTGCCTGTATATGAGTATTTCCTATCCCAGATACATGAGTCAAAACCCTGATGCTTGTTTAGCCCTTAGGAAGAAGCCGTGTAGATTTTTGAAGTTTGAGAACACATGTCACCAGTTTCCTTAGTCTTTCGTAGGAAAATTCTATGCAGTTGCCTCTATATGAGGATTTCATTTCCCAAGATTATGCTTCAAAAACCAAGTTCCTGTTTATCCCTTAGCAAGTCACCCTGAAGTGTTTATAGAGATTGAGGTCACGTGTAAATCAGTTTCCTTATTCTTCCTTAGCAATAGACAGTGCATTGTCCTATATATGAGGACTCCCATTATCCAGATAGGTACTCCCAAAATATGATTGGTGGTTATCTCTTAGCAGTACGCTCTGAGGATTATTGGAATGGAGGCTTCGTGTAACCAAGATTTCTTATTCTTCCGTATCAACAGGTCGTGTAGTGTTCTGTATATGAGGACTCCCATTACTGAAATTCCTGCTTCTTTCTCAGCAAGACGCCGAGACATTTTCTAGTGACCTAGCATTCCAGTTGCTTGGATATCAAGAGAAAAACTCCCATAAAATTCTTGTGGAATTGGAACCCAAATATTCCTGGTTCCCCTTTCAAAAGACACACTAAAAATGTTGCGACATAGAATCCCAGATTGCTGATTAAACTCTATCAAGAAACCTTGTAGATTTAGGCGATTGAGAACTCCATGAACCGGAATCCCTTTCCGTTCTCAGCAGCATGCCCCGATTTTCCCTGTTTATGTGGATTCCAAAACTCTGTATAAAAAAAATGCAGATGCCCAGATGTTTCCCAGGGACGTGCAATCCATGATTCCTGGTTACATGTTAATAATTCGTCCTAAATATATGGCAACTGCAAAACCCTCGGTCACTCTCAAAATGGAAATTTAAGGACTACCAAGGTCTTCTAAGACCAGAGTTACATTCAAATATGGCAAGAAGATAATTTTGTTCTGAGAGTCTGGCCATAGATTTTCCGAGGAACATAAGGGACTGGTACTACCAGATACCCGTTTACAAATCTCAAGAGGAACAGAATGTTGCTGGAGACCTGAGTTAACTGATTCATAATACCCAGAAGCCAAATATCTCCGACATGAGACGAGTTCGAAGCCCTGATTCTTGGTAATCTCGTAGCAAGACACACTGAGAATTTTTCGGATTGGGGACTAGTGTATCACAGATTCCTTATTCTTCCTTAGCGAGGGGCCCTGTAGTGTCCTGTATGAGGACTCCCTTTCCACAGAATCCTGTTTGGAAACCATGATTCTTGTTTAGCCCTTAGCAAGATGTCATGTAGATATTGAGATGGAGGAACTGTGTAAAACAGGTTTCTTCTTTCTCCATAGAAGAAGATCGTGTAGATTCTGTATATGAGGGTTGCTATTACCTATGTTGCATATTCTAAACCTTGATTTTTGTTTAGCTCACAGCAGATGGCCTGTTGATTTTTAGGACTGAAGACTGCTATAACCCCGATTCTTTTTCTTTCTTGGCAAGGGGCCGTTTATTTTCCTGTATCTTCGGACTCTCATTACATAGATCCTTCTTTGAAACTCTGATTCTTTTTTAGCCCTTTCCAAGATGCCCAGTAGATTTTTGGGATTGAGGACTCGTGTAACCCAGATTCCTTATTATTTCTTAGCTAACTCTTATGTAGTTGCCTGTATATAAGGACTCCATTTCCCCACATTCATGCTTAAAACACCCTGAATCGTGTTTAACCCATAGGAAGGCGACGTGAATTTTTTTGGGATTGAGGACACGAATAATGCAGATTCTTTATTCTTACTTAGCAATAGGCAGTGAGGTTTCCTGTATGTGAGGACTACAAATACACAGATTCCTACTTCAAAAACCTGATTCTTGGTTACCTCTTATGAGACGGCCTGTAGTTTTTGCGATTGAGGACTTATGTAACCAAGATTCCTAATGCTTCCTCAGCAATATTACGTGTTGTTTCCTGTATATAACGATTCCCATTACCCAGCTTCCTGCTTCACTCTGCAGGATGCCGCGACAGTTCCTGGTGACCGAGAATTCCAGTTGTTTGGGTATCAAGAGAAAGACTCCCATCATGCTTTGGGAACTGGAATCCTAGATTACTGGTTCCCCTTAACAAGACCTCTCTAAAATGTGTAATCTTCACAACCCAACATCCCAATTCCGACTTGCCCGACCATAAGAATTTTCTGTAGTTTGATGTCACCTGAATCGAGGGATTTTGTACCAATATGCCTTTTGATTCTGGGGAACATTATTATGGTCGTAGATGTTCCTAGGACAGAAAAGGATGTGTAGGGCCAGATCATTGATTACAACTAACAAGAGGACCAGAAAGATCATGTGGATCTGTAATGAAAGATTTAGCATATCCGCAGAGCAAGTAGCTCTGAAAAATGTAGGGGCACAGAAGTCCAGATTGCTGATTAACCTTATCAAGAGGCCCAGTAGATTCCGTTTAATGAGAACTCTTAGAACCCAATTTCCTTTTCATTCTCAGCAAGATACCCTGATTTCCCTGTCGATGTGGATTATAAACACTGTATACAAAAAGACAGATGACCAGAAGTTTCGTAGGAAAGTGGAATCCATGAATCCTGGTTACCTTTAAAAATACATACTAAACATTTGGTAACTGCAAAACAAAATAAAAAGAGAAACGGAAGCTGAAGGAATACAGGGTTCACCTTAAGAGCAGAGTTACATCCAAATATGGCAAGAAGATTCTTTTTGTTCTGGAATCTGGCCTTAGTTGTTCCGAGGAACCTAACGGACTTGGGGTGCGCTATACTCCTTTACAACTTTCAAGAGGACCAGAATGTTGCTGGAGTCCTGAAATGACCGATTCGTAATATCTGCATGCTAAATTGCTCCGAAACATTTGGGGAGCACGAAGCCCTGTTTCTTGTTTGTGCCATAGCAGACACCCTGGGAATTTCTTGGATTGAGGAATAGTGCAACAAAAATACTTTATTCGTCCTTGGTTTGAGGCCGTGTAGTTTCCTGTGTTAGGACTCTCTTTCCCTACATTCCTGTTTTGAAACCCTGATTCTTGTATAGCCCTTAGTAAGATGCCATCTAGAGTTTTTGATAGAGGAGCCAAGTAAAACAGTTTTCTTTTTTCTTAACAATAGTCCATGAGGATTCCTGTATATGTGGACTGCTATTACCCACATTCATGCCTCGAATCCCTGATACTTCTTTAGCCGTCATCAAGATGTCCTGTACATTTTCATTTCTGAGGACTCGTATTTCGCAGATTCCTTATTATTAGCAACAGCCGTGCAGTTGCCTGTATATGCGTACTCCCTTTCACAGATATATGCGTCGAAACCCTCATGCTTGTTTAGACCTTAGGAAGACGCCGTGCAGTTTTTTTGGGGGATTGAGAACACGTGACCCAGATTCCTTATTCTTTCTCAGGTAAAGTCCGTGCAGTTGCCTGTATATGAGGATTTCATTTCCCTAGATTATGCTTTGAAAACCCAAATTCGTGTTTAGCACTTAGCAAGATACCCTGAAGTGGTTTTTGTAACTGAGGACATGTGTATACCAGATTTCTTATTCTTCCTTAGCAACAGAAAGTGCAGTTTCCTGTATATGAGCACTCCCATTACCCATATTCCTACTCTCAAAACCTGGATGGTGCATATCTCTTAGCAATACGCACTGTAGATTTTTGGGATGGAGGACTCATGTAACCAAGGTTCCTTATTCTTCCATAAGAACAGGTCATGTAGTGTTCTGTGTATGAAGACGCCCATTACTGAAATTCCTGCTTCATTCTCAGCAAGACGCCGAGACATTTCCTGGTGACCTAGAATTACACATGCTTGGATATCAAGGAAAGACTCCTAAAAAGGTATTTTGGAATTAGAACCCAACATTCCTGGTTCCCCTTCAAAAGACACACTAAAAACTTGGCGACATAGAAGCCCAGAATGCTGATTAAACCTTATCAAGAGACCTTGTAGATTTAACCGTTTGAGAACTACAAGAACCGGATTCCCTTTCCGTTCTTAGCAAGATGCCCTGATTTTCCCTGTTTATGTGGATTCCAAAACTCTGTATACAAAAATGCAGATGCCCAGATGTTTCCTAGGGACGTGGAATCCATGATTCCTGGTTACATTTTAATAATTCGTCCTAAATATTTGGCAACTGCAAAACCCTCTGCCCCTCTCCAAATAAAAGTACAAACGGAAATTTAAGAATTCCCAAGTTCATCTTAAGACCAGAGTTACATCCAAATACGGCAAGAAGATACTTCTGTTCCGGGAATCTGTCTTTAGTTTTCCCGAGGAACCTAAGGAACTTGTACTACCAGTTACACGTTTACAACTCTCAAGATGACCAGAATGTTGCTGGATTCCTGAAAAGACTGATTCATAATACCCACAAACCAAATATCTCGGAAACATGAGACGAGCTCGAAGCCCTGCTTCTTGTTTATCCCGTAGCAAAACAGCCTGAGAATTTTTTGGATTGGGGCCAGTGTATCACAGATTCCTTATTCTTCCTTAGCGAGGGGCCATGTAATATCCTGTATATGAGGACTCCCTTTCCCCTGAAGCCTGTTTGGAAACCCTGATTCTTGTTTAGCTCTTAGCAAGATGTCATTTAGTTATTGTGATGGAGGAACCGTGTAAAACAGGTTTCTTTTTTCTCCTTAGCAAGAGATTATGTAGATTCTGTAATTGAGGACTGCTATTTCCTATGTTGCAGCTTCTAAACCCTGATTCTTGCTTAGACCACAGCAAATGGCTTGTTGATTTTTAGGCTTGAGAACTGCTATAACCCCCATGCTTTTTCTTCCTTGGCAAGGGGCCATGTATTTTACTGTATATTAGGATTCTCATTTCATAGATTCTGCTTCGTAACTCT
>NW_007247943.1:0-4548 GCF_000164805.1 Carlito syrichta | reverse complement strand
AACCGGTTAAGTCAGCTAGTTAAGTCAGCTGGCTAGCTACCTGCGAAGTAGGTACTTAGCTAATTAAGTCATCTGGCTACCTGGTTGGCTAGCTAGTTAAGTCAGTGTGTTAAGTGACCTGGCTAAACAGCTGGCTAGCAAGGTGGTTAGCTGGTTAAGCCAGCTTTCTAGCCAGAAGGCTATCTACTTAAGTCAGCTAGTTAAGTTAGCTGGTTAGCCGGCTGGCTAGCTAGGTCGCTGGCAAGTTTAGCCGGCTGGTTAGCAGGGTGGTCAGGTAGGTGGCCAGCTAGTTCAGCTGAACTAGCTGGCTAGCTGGCTGGTTAGTATGGGGGCTGGCTGGTTAAGCCAGCTGGCTATCCAACTGTCTAGTCAGCCGCCGGGCTATTTAAGCCAGCTGGGAAGCCTACTAGCCAGCCCAGTAGCTAGATAGCTCTCTGTCTAGCCAGCTACCCAGCCAGGTAGCTAGCTAGTTATGTCAGCTGGCTAGCCAGCTAGCCTGCCAACTAGCTAGTCAGCTAGTAAAGTCAGCTAGCTAGCCAGTTAGCTAGTTAACTCAGCTAGCTACTCAGCTAAATATTCAGCTAGCTAATTAAGTCAGCTAGATAGTCAGGTTGCTACTCAGCTAACCAGTTCAGTCAGTTAGCTAGTCAACTAGATTGTCAGTTAGATATTAAGTCAGCTAGCCAACTAACTAGCCAGTTAGCTAGCTAGTTAAGTCAGCTAGCTAGAGAGCTAGATAGCTTGTCAGCTAGCTAGTTATGTCAGCTAGCAAATCAGCTAATTACTTAGCTAACTAATTGGCTAGCCACTAAACCAGCTGATCAGATAACAAGTGGACTCGCTCCTTTTCCATTATGTCAGCTAACTAGCTGACTCACTCGCCTGCCAACTGGTCAGCAAATTAGTTGGCTAGCTAGCCTGCCAACAAGTCAATTACTTGTCGGCTCACGTGCAGGCCAACACGTCAACTAACTAGTCAGCTTTTCTTGCCAGGTGACTTGTTAAGTCAGCTCACTGGTCGGCTAGCTCGCTGGATGACTAGTTAAGGCAGCTCACTCATCTTCTTACTTGATGGTGGACTAGTTAAGTTGGCTCACTGGTCAGCTCAATCGCTGATCGACTAGTTAAGTCTTCTGACCAGTCGGCTCACTCTCCAGCCAACTAAAGTCAGCTGACCAGTCAGCTCACTCGCCAGCTGAATAGTTAAGTCAGCTGATATGTCGGTTTACTCACTAGCCGACTAGTTAAGTCTGTTGACCAGTCGGCTCACTCACTGGCCAACTAGTTAATTCAACTGACCAGTCGACTAATTTGCCTGCTGACTAGTTAAGTCAGCTAAGCAGTGGGCCAACTAGCAAGCCAACTAGTTATTTCAGCTTACCAAATGGTTGACTAGGCTGACAACATGACAGCTGAGAATTCAGCTCTGCTAACTAGTAGGCCGAATAGTTAGGCCACCCAGCTAGTCAGCCAAAGAGTCGGCCGACTCGTTAGGTCAGGAAACCAGCCAGCCTACTAGTTAATCATGCTAACTAGTGGACCAACTCATCAGTCAAATCGTTGACCCAGCTTACTAGTCAGCCGACTAGTGGGCCACATTGTTAAGCCAGATAATAAGTTGGCTGAGTAGTCAGGCAATGTGTTAAATCAGCTAAATATTCAGGCAACTTGTCAGCCAACAAGTTAAGCAACCTAGCTAACTCGTTATTCAACTAGTTAAGTCAGCTAGCTAACTCGTTTACCAACTAGTTAAAACAGTTAGCTAACTGGTTAACAGACTCATTAAATCAGCTAGCTATCTCATTAGCCAACTCGTTAAGTCAGCTAGCTAAGTAAGTTTACTAACCACATAGCTAGCTAAGTCAGCTAGCTAAGTCAACTAGCTCACTAGTTAGCTAACTATTTAATCCACTACTAAAGTCTGCTACTTAACTACTTAGGTAATTAGATAAGTCAGATAGCTATTCAGGTACTAAACTTGTTAGCTAACATTTTATTTTAGGTTGTTAAGTCAGCTGGCTATCTAGTTAAGTCAGTCCAGTGCAGTCAGCTAGCTAAGTAGTTAAGTCAGGTAGCTAAGTCCAGCTACTTAAGTCAACTTTCTAATTTAGTCAGCTGGTTAAGACAGCTAGCTAGCTAGTGAGCTAATGGGTTAAGTAAGCAGGTTGAGTCAGGTAGTTAGCTAGGTAACTAATGGGTTAAGTCAACGGTGAGTCAGCTAGCTAGCTAGTTAGCAAACGGGTTGAGTCAGCTACATGAGTAGGCTTGCTATCTAGTTAGCTAACGAGTTAACTCAGCTGGATGTGTCAGCTAGCTAGCTAGTGAGCTAACGAGTTAAGTCAGCTGGTTGAGACTGCTAGCTTGCTCGTTAGCTAATGAGTTAAGTCAGATAATTAAGTCACCATCTAGCAAGTTAGATAACAAATAAGCTAAATAGTTAGCTAGCTGGTTAAGGCAGCTAGCTAGCTAGGCAGCTAACTATTTAAGTCAGTTTGTTAGTTGCTAGCTACCTAGTTAGCTAACTATTTAAGTCTGCTGGCAAGCTACATAGATAACTACTTAGCTAACTATTTAAGTCAGCTGGCTAGCTAGGTAGCTAGCTAGTTAAGGCAGCTAGTTAAGTCAGCTGGCTAGGCAGCTGGCTTGCTAGTTAGTGAGCTAGTTTATTCAGTTGGTTAGCCAGCTGGATAGCTGGTTAATTCAGCTAGTTAAGAGAAATGACTAGCCAACTGACAAGGTAAACACCTAGCTAGTTAAGTCAGCTAGATAGCCAAATGGCTAGGTAGTGATGTCAGCAAGTTAAGTCAGCTGGAGAGACAACTGGCTAGCTGGCTAAGTCAAGTAGTTTAGTCAGCTGTCTAGCCAACTGACTAGGTAGGTAGCTAGCTAGATAAATCAGCTTGCTAGCAAGCAGGCTAGCTGTTCAATTCACCTAGTTAAATCAGGTGGCTAGCCTGTTGGCTAGTTAGTTAGCTGGCTAGTTAAGTCAGCTGACTAGCCAGCTTGCTAGCTTCAGTGAGCTAGGTAATTCAGATGGTTAGACAGCTGACTAGCCAGCTGACTAGCTGGTTGAATCAGCTAGTTATATCAGCTGACAGCCAGCTCCCTAGCTAGCTAAGTCAACTCATTAAGTCAATTGGCTATCCAGCTGGTTAGCTAGTTCAAAAGCTAATTAATTCAGGTGGGTAGCCATCTGGCTAGCTAATTATTTCAGCTAGTTAAGTCAGTTGGCTAGCTAGGAAGCAATCTACATAAACAGCTAGTTATGTCAGTTAGCTAGCTAGATAAGTCAGCCAGCAGTCTAGCTAATTAAGTCAGCAAGTTATGTCAGCTGGCTAGGAAGCTAGATAGCTATGTAGAGAGCTAGTTAAGACAGTTGTCTAGTCAATGGCTCCCTAGTTACATCAAATAGTTGAGTCAGCTGGCTATCAAGCAGGCTAGTTGCTTAAGTCAACTAGTTATGTCAGCTTGCTAGTCTTCTGACAAGCTAGGTAGCAAGCTAGTTAAGTCAGCTGTCTAGTCAATGGCTACCTAGTTACATCAACTAGTTGAGTCAGCAGGCTGCCACGCAGGCTAGCTGCTTAAGTCAGCTAGTTGTCAGCTGGCTAGTCTGCTGGCTAGCTAGGTAGCAAGCTAGTTAAGTCAGCTGGCTAGCCAGCTGGCTAGGTAGTAAAGTCAGGTAATTAAATCAGTTGGCTTCTAGCTGGCAAGCTAGGTAGCTAGCTAGTTTAGTCAGATGGCTAGACAGCTGGTTAACTGTTTAAGTCAGATAGTTAATTCAGTTGGCCAGCCAGCTGGCTAGCTAGTTAAATCAGTTAGTTATGTCAGTTGGCTAGCCAGCAGGCTACCTGGTTAAATCAGCTAGTTAAGTCACCTGGCCAACCATCTGGCTAGCTAGGATACTAGATAGTTAAATCAGCTAGTTAAGACAGCTGGCCAGTCAGCTGGCTAGCTAGTTAAGTAAACTATTAAGCAGTTGGGTAGCTGGCTGTCTAACTGTTTAAGTCAGCTTGTTATGTCAGTTGACCAGCCATCTTGTGAGCTAGGTAGCTAGCTTGTTAAGTCATCTAGATAAGTCAGCTGGCTAGATAGGTAGCTAGCTACTAAAGTCAGCTAGTTAAGTCAGCTGTCTAGCTATTTAAGTCAGTTAGTTAAGTCATCTGGCTAGCCAGCTGCCTATCAGTGTAGCTATCTAATTAAGTCATCTGGCTAGCCAGCTGGCTAGCTAGTTAAGTCACCTAGTTAAGTAAGTTTGCTGGCCAGCAGGTTAGCTAGGTAGTTAAGTAGTTAACTCAGCTGGCAAACTAGCAGGTTATGTAGGTAGGTAACTACTTAAGTCATATGGCTAGCCTTTAGGCTATCTAGTTATGTCAGCTAGATAAGTCAACTGGCTAATCAGCTTTCTAGCTAGGTAGATAGCTAATTAAGTCTGCTGGCTAGCCAGCTGGCTACATCCTTAAATCAGCTAGTTCAATCAAATGTGTAGTCTACTGGATAGCTAAGTAGCTAGGCAATTAGTTCAGGTGACTAGATAGTTGGCCAGCTAGT
>NW_007247942.1:5475-6938 GCF_000164805.1 Carlito syrichta | reverse complement strand
GTCAGCTAATTAACTCAGCTGGCTAACCAGCTAGCTAACTAGGTAGAGAGCTAGTTAAGTCAGCTGGCTAGCCATCTGGCTCTCTAGTTAATCACCTAGTTGTGTCAGCATGCTAGCCAGCTGGCTAGCTTAAGTCAAGTAGTTAATTCAGCTGTCTAGCCAAATGGCTAGTTAGGTAGAAAACTAGTTAAGTCAGCTGGCTAGCAAGTGGAATATCTAGTTAAGTCAGCTAGTTAATTCAGTTGGCTTTCCAGCTATCTAGCTTGGTAGCTAGCTAGTTAAGTCAGCTGGTTAGCCAACCAGCTAGCTGGTTCAGACAGCCAGTTAATTCAGCTGGCCAGCCAACTGGCTAAGTAGTGGGTAGTCAGCTGGCTAGGTGCTTAAGTCAGCTAGTTAGGTTATCTTGCCATCCAGTATTCTAGCTAGGTAGCTAGATATTTAAGTCAGCTGGTTCAGTCAGCTGGCTAGCTAGATAACTAGCTAGGTAGTTCAGCAAGATAAGGCAGCTGGCTAGCTAGTTAAGTCACTGACTTAAGTCAGCTTGCTAGTCAGCTGCTAGCATGGTAGTTAGCTAGTTAAGGCAACTGGCTAGCCAGCTGGCTAGCAAGTTAATTAACCTAGTTAAGTCAGCGTGCAGGACAGCAGGTTAGCTAGGTAGGTAGGTAGTGAATTCAGCTAGCAATTCAGCATATTATGTAGGTAGGTAGCTAGTTTAGTCAGTTGATTAGCCATCAAACTATCTAGTTATGCCAGCTACTTAAGTCAGCTGGCTATCCAGCTGCCCAGCAAGGTAGCTAACTAGTTAATTCTGCTGGGTAGCCAGCTGGAAAATTCGTTAAGTCAGCTAGTAAAATCAGCTAGCTAGGCTGCTGACTACATATATAACTAGGCAATTAAATCAGCTGGCTGGCCAGCTGGACAGGTAGTTACATCAGCTAGTTTAGTCAGCCAGCTAACTAGCTGGCTCTCTAGTTAAGTCAGCTTGTTAGGTCAGCTGTCTAGCCAGCTGGTTAGCTGGTAAAAAAGCTAGTTACATCAGATGGGTAGCCTGCTGGCTCGCTAGTTATTTCAACTCGTAAAGTCCTCTGACTAGCTACGAAGCTAGCTAGTTAAGTCAGCTAGATATGTCAGCTAGCTAGATAGTTAAGTTAACTAGTTGTCAGCTAGCTACTGAGAGCTAGCTAGGTAGCTATCTAGTTAAAACAGCTCTTTAAGTGAGCTGACAAGCTAAGAAGCTAGTTAGTTAAGTCAGCAAGTTGTCAGCTTTCTAGCTTGTTAAGTCAGCTAGTTAAGTCAGCTAGCTAGCCAGCTGCCTAGCAGGATAGCTAGCTAATTATGTCAGATGGTTAGCCAGCTAGCTAGGTTGTTAAGTCACCTAGTTAAGTCAGCACGCTGGACAGCAAGTTAGGTTAGCTAGGTAGTTAGGTGATTAAGTCAGCTGTCACACCAGTGGGCTATGTAGG
>NW_007247942.1:0-4730 GCF_000164805.1 Carlito syrichta | reverse complement strand
TTAATCAACTAGTTAAGTCAGCTGGCTAACCAGCTGGCTAGTTAGTTAAGCCACCTCGTTAAATCAGTTGGCTACCCAGCTCGATAGTTAGTTAAAAGGCTAGTTAATTCAGATGCCTAAACAGCTGTCTGACTAGTTATTTCAACTAATAAAGTCAACTGACTAGCTAGGTAGCCAGCCAGTTAAGTCAGCTAGTTCAGTCGGTTTGCTTGCTAGATAGAAAGCTAGGAAGCTAGCAAGTTATTTCAGCTAGTAAAATCAGCTGGTTTGCTAGGTAACTAGTTAGTTAAGTCAGCTAGTTACTTCAGATGGCTAGCTAGTTAAGTCAGCTAGTTAAGCCAGCTGTCTAGCCACCTGACTAACTTGAGTAGACAGCTAGTTAAGTCACCTGGCTTGCCAGGTGGCTAGCTAGTTCAGTCACCTAGTTAATTCAGCTCACTAGCTAGCTGGTTAACTAGGAAGTTAGGTAGTTATGTCAGCTGGCAAGCCGGTGGGATACATAGATATCTAGCACATTATGTTAGCTGGCTAGCCACCTATCTAGCTAGTGATGTCAGCTAGTTAAGTCAGCTGGCTAGCCAGCTGGCTAACTATTTAAGACAGCTAATTAAGTGAGCTGGCTAGCAAGTTGGCTAGCAGGTTAAGTCAGCTAGTTATTTCTAGTTGCTAGCCAACTGGTTAGCTAGTTAGATAGCTAGTTAAGTCTGTGAGTTAAGTTATCTGGCTAGTTAGATGGCTAGCTAGGTGGATAGCTAGTTAAGGCCGCTGGCTAGCTGGATGGCTATCTAGTTATGTCATCTAGTTAAGTCAGTTGGTTAGCCAGTTGGCTAGCTAGGGGGCTGGCAAGTTAAGATAGCTCATTAGCAGGTTGTTTTGGTAGGTGACTAGCTAGTCAGGAGGTGGCTAGCTAGTCAGTTAGTTAGTTAAGTCAGCTAGGTCATCACCTAGCTAGTCAGCTAGATCATTAAATCAGCTAGTCAGCTAAATAGTCACCTGACTAGCTAGTTAAGTAACTTGGTTAAGTCAGCTGACTAGACAGCTGGATAGCTAGGTAGCTAACTAGTTATGTCAGCTGTCCAACCATCTTGCTAACTATTTAAGTCAACTAATTAAGTCAGCTGGCTTGCCAGCTGGCTAACTAGGTAGCGAACTAGTTAAGTCAGTTGACTAGCCAGCTGGCTAGCTATTTAATTCAGCTGGCTTCCCAGCTGGCTAGCTAGGTAGCTAGCTAGTTAAGTCATCTGGCTAGCCACCAGGCTAGCTAGTGGTGTCTGCTAGTTATGTCTCCTGGCTAGATAGCTGACTAGCTAGTTAAGTCAGCTAGTTGATTCTGCTGGCAAACCAGCTGACTAGATGGTTAAGTCAGCTAATTAATTCAAGTAGATAGCCAACTGGCTACCTAGGTCACTCTCTAGTTTAGTCAGCTGACTAGCCAGCTGACTACCTGGTTAAGTGAGCTGCTTAAGTCAGCTGGCTAGCCACATGGCTAGGTAGGGAGCTAGCTAATTAAGTCAGCTGGCTAGCCAGATGGCCACCTTGTTAAGTCAATGAGTTTAGTGAGCTGGCTAGACGGATGGCTAGCTACATGGCTAGCTAGTTAAGCCATCTGGTAGCCTGTTGCCTATGTATTTAAGTCAGCTAGTTAAGTCAGCCAGTTAGTCAGGTGGCTAGCTATGTGTCTGGCAAGTTAAGCCGGCTTGGTAGTATGCTTTTCAGGTAGGTGTCCAGCTTGTTAAGAGGGCTGGCTAGCCAGCTGACAAGCAGGGTGGCTGACTAGTTAAGCCGGTTGGCTATCTGACTGTCCAGCCTGTAGCCTTCTTAATTACGGTGGCTGGCAAGCCAGCTGGCCCGCCCACTAGTTAAGTCAGATGGCTAGCAGTCTAGCCAAACATGCAGCTAGTTACTTAAGTCAGCTGGCTATCCAGCTATCCAGCAAACTTGGTAGTCAGCTAGTAAAGTCAGCTAGCTATCCAGCTATCTAATTAAGTTAGCTAGTAACTCTGCTAACTCTTCAACTAGCTAGTTAAGTCAGCTAGCTATATGCTTACTAAGTTTAGCTAGCTAACTGGTCAACTACATAGGTAAGTCAGCTAGACAGCTGAATAGCAAGGTAGCTAGCTAGTTAAGTCAGCTAGCTAGACAGCTAGATAGCTTGCTTGCTATCTAGTTATGTCAGCTAGATAGCCAACTAGCTAGTCAGCTAGCTAGTTAAGTCAGCTAGCAAATCAGCTAGTTATTTAGCTTACTAGTCAGCTATCAACTCAGCTAGCTGGTCATTTAACTAGTGGGCTCACTCGCTTTCCATCAGGTCAACTTACTACTCGGCTCCCTCGCCTGCCAACTGGTCAGCAAACTAGTTGGCTCACATGCCAGCCAACAGGACAACTAATTTGTCGGCTTGCTCACAGGCCAACAGGTTAGCTAGTTAGTCGCCTTGCTCTCCAGCTGACTAGTTAAGTCAGCTCACCAGTCGGCTTGTTTGCCACCTGACTAGTTAAGGCAGCTAGCCTGTCGCATCACTCGCTGGCTATCTAGTTAAGTTGGCTCACAGGTCAGCTCACTCACCAGCCTACTAGTTAAGTCCTCTGACCTGTCAGCACACTCACCAGCCGACTAAAGTCAGATAACCAGTCAGCTCACTCACCGGTTGACTAGTTAAGTCAGCTGACAAGTCAGCTCACATGCTGGTCGACTAATTAAGTCAGCTGACCTATCGGCACACTCGCTGGACAATTAGTAAAGTCAGTTCACCTCTCGGGTCACTCGCTGGCTGACTAGTTAAGTTAGATTACCAGTCAGCTGCCTAGCTGGCAAACTAGTAAATTCAGCTAACCAATAGGCTGACTAGTTGGCTAACTTGTGAACCGACAAGTTAGGTCAGCTGAATAGTTGCCGACAAGTTAGGACAACTAACTAGTCCACCTACTAATTGACTGGCTAGTTAGTTCAGCACACCAGCAAACCAACTAGTTAACAGAGGTGGCTAGTGGGCCAACTCGTCAGCCAACAAGTTAAGCCACCTAGCTAGCTAGTTAAACAACTGGTTAAGTCAGCTAGATAACTCATTTACCAACTAATTGAAAGAGGTAGTTAACTCATTAACAAACTCGTTAAGTAAGCTAGCTATCTCGTTAGCCAACTAGTTAAGTAAGCTAGCTAACCAGGTAGCTAACTAAGTCAGCTAGCTCACTAGTTGGCTAAGTATTTAAGTCAGGTACTTAAGTCTGTAAGCTAATTAGTTAGGTAATTAGTTAAGTCGCCTAGTTATTCAGCTAGTTAAATTAAATAGCTAACTATTTAATTCAGGTTGTTTAGTCAACTAGCTAAGTAGTTAAGTTGGCCAGTTAAGTCAGACTCCTAAGTAGTTAAGTCACTTACCTAATAGTTGGCTAAGTATTTAAGTCAGGTACTTAAGTCTGTAAGCTAACTAGTTAGGTAATTAGTCAAGTCGCCTAGCTATTCAGCTAGTTAAATTAAATTAAATAGTTAGATAACTATTTAATTCAGGTTGTTTAGTCAACTAGTTAAGTAGTTAAGTCGGCCAGTTAAGTCAGCCTCCTAAGTAGTTATGTCACCTACCTAATACAGCTAGTTAAATCAGTTTTCTAATTAAGTCAGCTGGTTAAGACAGCTAGCAAGCTAGTTAGATAATGGATTATGTCATCAGGTTGAGTCAGGTAGTTAGCTAGTTAACTACCTGATTAAGTCAACTGAGTCAGCTAGCTAGCTAGTTGGCAAACAGGCTGAGTCAGCTGGTTGAGTAGGCCAGCTAGCAAGTTAGCTAACGAGTTAAGTCAGCTGGATGAGTAAGCTAGCTAGATAGTTAGCTAACCTGTCAAGTCAACTGCTTGAGCAACCTAGGAAGCTAGTTAGCTAATGAGTTAAGTCTGATGACTAAGTCAGCTAGCTAGCACGCTAGGTAGCGAGTAAACTAACTTGTTAGTTAGAATATGGTCAGCTAGCTACCTAGGCAGCTAACTATTTATGTGAGCTTGTAAACTAGGTAGCTAGCTAGTTATCTAACTGTTTAAATCAGCTGGCTAGCGAGGTAGCAAGCTAGTTAGCTAACTATTTAAGTCAGCTGTCTATCTAGTAGCTAGCTAGTTCATTCAGCTAATTAAGTCAGCAGACTAGTCAACTGACTAGCTAGGCAGCAAGGTAGTTAAGTCAGTTGGCTAGCCAGCTGTCTAGCTGGTTAATTCAGCTAGTTAAGAGAGACATCTGGCAACTGGCAAGGTAGGTAGCTAGCTAGTTAAGTCAACTAGATAGCTACCTGGCTAGCTAGTGATATCTTCAGGTTAAGTCACCTGGCTTGCCAACTGGCTAACAGGTAAAGTCAGCTAGTTTATTCAGCTCTCTAGCCAGCTGGTCAGGTAGTTAGCTGACTAGATAAGTCAGCTTGCAAGCCAGCAGGCTAGCTGCTCAAGTCAGCTAGTTAAGTCAGCTGGCTAGCCTGCTGGCTAGGTAGGTAGTTAGCTAGTTAAGAGAGATGGCAAGCCACCTTGATAACTTAAGTCAGCTAGGTATGTCAGTTGTCTAGCCAGCTTGCTAGATAGGTAGTCAGCTAGTTAAATCAGCTGGCTAGCCAGGTGACTCGCTGTTTAAGTCAGCTAGTTAATCAGCTGGAAACCAGCTGGCTAGCTAGTTGTCAGCTCATTAAGTCAGTTGGGTATCCAACAGCTTAGTTAGTTAAAAAGCTAGTTAAGGCAGATGGCTATCCATCAGGCTAG
>NW_007247941.1:3357-10443 GCF_000164805.1 Carlito syrichta | reverse complement strand
TATAGCAGTCCTCAGTCATAAAAATCAACAGGCCATCTGCTGTGGTCTAAGAAAGAATCAGGTTTAGAAGCTAGAACATAGGTAATAGCAGTCTTCATATACAGAATCTACACGATCTCTAGCTAAGGAGAAAATAGAAACCTGTTTTATACGATTCCTCCGTCACAATATTCTACATGACATCTTGTTAAGGGCTAAAAAGAATCAGGATTTCCAAACAGGATTCTGGGGAGAGGGAGTCCTCATATACAGGACACTACACAGCGCCTCACTAAGGAAGAATAAGGAATCTGTGATACCCAATTCCCAATCCGAAAAATTCTCAGGGAGTCTTGCTAAGGGATAAATAAGAATTAGGGCTTCGAGCTGGTCTCATTTTTCGGAGATATTTGACTTGTGGGTATTATGAATCAGTCATTTCAGTACTCCAGCAACATTCTGGTCCTCTCGAGAGTTATAAACGGGTATCTGGTAGTACAAGTCCTTAGGTTCCTTGGGACAACTAAGGCCAGATTCCCGGAGCAAAACTATCTTCTTGCCGTATTTTGATGTAACTCTGGTCATAAGATGAACGTGGTAATCCTTATATTTCCGTTTGTATTTTATTTGGGGCAGGGCCGATTGTTTTGCAGTTACCAAATATTTAGCACGAATTATTAAAATGTAACCAGGAATCATGGATTCCAGGTCCCTAGGAAACATCTGGGCATCTGGATTTTTGTATACAGTTTTGGAATCCACATAGGGAAAATCAGGGCATCTTGTTGAGAACGGAAAGGGAATCCGGTTCTTGGAGTTCTCAATCGCCTAAATTTACAAGATCTCTTCATAAGGCAACTGCAGGGACTTTTCCTAAGAAAAAAATATGGAATCTGGGTGACATGTGTTCTATCCCCAAAAAACGACACGGCGTCTTCCTAACGTTTAAACAAGCATCAGGTTTTGACGCATGTATCTGGGAATGGAGTACTCATATACAGGCAACTGCATGGCTGTTGCTAAAAATAAGGAATCTGTGTTATATGATTCCTCAGTCCTGAAGTCTACAGGACATCTTGCTGACGGCTAAAGAAGAATCAGGGATTCGAGGCATGAATGTGGGTAATAGCAGTCCTCATAAACAGGAAACTACAGGGCCTCTTGCTAAGAATAAAGAAGAAATCTGTTTTCCACGGTACCTCTATCAAAAAATCTACATGGCGTCTTACTGAGGACTAAACAAATCAGAGTTTTGAAACAGGAATCTGGGGAAAGACAGTCTTCATATACAGGACACTACACGGCCTCTAACTAAGGAAGAATAAAGAATCTTTGTTGTACGAGAACTCAATCCATAAAATTCCCAGGGTGTCTTTTATGAAACAAACAAGAAACAGGGCGTCAAGCTCCCCAAGAGTTTTGGAGCAATATAGCATGCGGATATTACGAATCAGTCATTTCAGGACTCCAGCAACATTCTGGTCCTCTTGAAAGTTGTAAAGGGGTATCAGGCACTCCGAGTGCGTTAGGTTCCACGGAACACCCAAGGCCAGATTCCAGGACAAAAAGAATCTTCTTTCCGTATTTGTTTGTAACTCTGGTCTTAAGGTGAACCCTGTAATCCTTCACCTTCCGTTTCTCTGTTTATTTTGGGAGGGGACAAAGGTTTTGTAGTTGCCAAATATTTAGTACGTATTTTTAAAGGTAACCAGGAATCATGGATTCCACGTCCCTGGGAAACTTCTGGGCATCTGTCTTTTTGTATACAGAGTTTGGAATCCACATCGAAAGGGAAATCAGGACATCTTACTGAGAACAAAAAAGAACCGGAAGGTTCTAGGAGCTCCCAATAACAGGAATCTACAGGGCCTCTTGATAAGGTTTAATAACCAGTCTTGGATTCTGGTTCCCTACATTTTTCAGAGCTACTTGCTCCGTGGATATGCTAAATCTGTCATTATAGATCCACAGGAACTTTCTAGTCCTCCTTTTAGTTGTAATCAAGGATCTGGCCCTCCAAATCCTTTTGTGTCCTAGGAACATCTACGACCAAAATTTTGTTTCGCAGAATCAAAAGGCATATTGGTGCAAAATCCCTCGATTCAGGTGACCTCAAACTACAGGAAATTCTTGTGGGCAGGCAGGTCGGAATTGGGATGTTAGGTTTAGAAAATTTCCACATTTTGGGTAGGTCTTGTGAAGGCGATTCAGGAATCTTGGATTCCAGTTCCCAAAGTACATTATGGGCATCTTTCTCTTGATATACAAATAACTGGAATTCTCGGTCACCAGGAACTGTCTCGGCATCCTGCAGAGTGAAGCAGGAAGCTGGGTAATGGGAGTCGTCATATACATCAAACTACACGTCATATTGCTAAGTAAGTATAAGGATCCTTGGTTACATGAGTCCTCAATCCCCAAAACTACAGTCCGACTTCCTAAGAGATAACAATGAATCAAGTGTTTGAATTTGGAATCTAGGTAATGGGAGTTCTCACATAGAGAAAACTTCACTGCCTGTTGTTATCTAATAATACGGAATCTGCGTTACTCATGTCCTCAATCCGAAAAAAACTTCAGGTCATCTTGCTATGGACTAAACTCGAATAAGGGTGTTTTCAAGCATGAATCTGGGGAAATGGAGTGCTTATATACAGACAACTACATGACCTTTTGCTAAGAACGAATAAGGAATCTGGGTTACATGAGTCCTCAATCCCAAAAGTCTACAGGGCATCTTGGAAAGGGCTAAAAAAGAATCAGATTTTCGAAGCAGGATCTATGTACAGATACTCCTAATATACAGGAAAATACACAGCCAATTGCCAAGGAAGAAAAAGAATTGGGGTTATAGCAGTACTCAGTCCTAAAACTCAACAGGCCATCGGCTGTGGGCTAAACAAGAATCAGGGATTAGAATCTGCAACATAAGTAAAAGCAGTCCTCATATACAGAACCTACACGATCTCTTGCTAAGGAGAAATAAGAATCCTGTTTTCCACTCTTCCTCCGTCACAATATCTACATGACATATTGCTAAGGACTAAACAAGAATCAGAGTTTGCAAACAGGTTTCTGGGAAAAATGAGTCCTCATATACAGGACACGACATGGCCCCTTGCTAAAGAAGAATAAGAATCTGTGATACACTAGTCCCCAATCCCCCAAAAAATTCTCAGGTGTCTTGCTATGGGATAACAAGATCAGCGCTTCGAGCTCGTCACATGTTTTGGAGATATTTGGCTTGTGGTTATTCTGAATCAGTCATTTCAGGACTCCAGCAACATTCCTGTCCTCTTAAGTGTTGTAAACGGTTATCTGATAGTATAAGTCCATTAGGTTCCTCGGGACAACTTAGCCCAGGATTCTGGAACAAAAGTATCTTCTTACTGTATTTGGATGTAACTCTGGTCTTAAGATGAACCTGGTAATCATTTAATTTCCGTTTGTATTTTTATTTGGAGTGGGGCCGAGGATTTTGCAGTTGCCAAATAGTTAGTACGTATTATTAAATTGTAAGCCAGGAATCATGGATTGCACGTCCCTAGGAAACATCTGGGCATCTGCATTTTTGTATACAGAGTTTTGGTATCCACATAGACAGGGAAAATCAGGGCATCTTGCTGAGAACAGAAAAGGAATTCGGTTCTTGGAGTTCTCAATCGCCTAAATCTAAAAGGTCTCTTGATAAGGTTTAATCAGCAATCTGGGCTTCTATGTCGCCATATTTTTATGGTGTCTTTTGAAAAGGAAACCAGGAATCTTGGGTTCCAATTCCACAAGAACCATCTCGGCATATTTGTATGTAACTCTTGACTTAAGATGTACCCTTTAATCCTAAACTTCCACTTTTGCATCACTGGATTTGGGCCTGGGTTTTGCGGTTACTGAGTATGCTGTACATATTTTTAAAGGTAGTCAAAATCACGTATTCCACGTCCCTGGAAAACAGCTAGGCATTTGTCTATTTTTATGCAGAATTTTGGAATCCAGATGCCAGGGAAAATCAGAGCATCTTACAGAGAACGAGAAGGGAATCCGGGTTCAGGGGGTCCTCCATCGCAAAAATCTATAAGGCCTCTTTATAAGGTTTAATGAGGAGTCTGGGCTCGCAGTTCCCTACATTTTGCAGAGCTACTTGCTGCGTTGATACCTAAAATCTCTCATTGCACACTCCCAAGATGTTTAAGGTCCTTTTGATAATTGTAATAGAGGATCTGGACCTACAATTCTGTTAGTTACTTATGAACATCTTCAGCCATAATCCAGTTCCCCAATAATCAATTGGCATTTTGCTACTACATCCTTCACTTCAGGTTGCCTCAAAATATAGAACTTTCTTGTGGTCTGGCTGCTAGTAATTGGGATATTGAGATTAAAATGTTCCACATTTTTACAATTTCTTGTTATGGGGACCATGGGAACTTGGATTACAGTTCCAAAGTACCACAGGTGAGTCTTCCTATTGATATCAAAACAACTATAAATCTATGTTCATCAGGAAATATTCAACAAATTTCTGAGAATGAAGCAGGAATCTGCGGTATAGGAGTCTTCATATACAGTAACCTACATTGCCTCTTGCTACAGAAGATTATGGAATATGGGTTACATGAGTCCTCACATCCCAAAAAACTACAGGGAGTCTTACTAAGGGAAAAAAATGTATCAGGGATTTGACTCACGAATCTGAGGAAGGAGAGTCCTCATATACAGGAAAATTCACAGCCTCTTGCTAAGGACGAATAAGGAATCTGGGTTAACATATGCTCTATCCTAAATATCTACAGGGCGTCTTGCTAAGGGCTAAACAGGAATCAGGTTTTCGGAGCAAAAATCTGGGTATTGGGAGTCTTCATCCATGGGAAAAAACACAGTCTCTTGCTAAGGAAGAATAAGATATCTCGCTTTCCCGTGTCCTCAATGCCAAAATCTACTAGTCATCTTGATAATGTCTAAACAAGATTCAGGATTTCGAAGCAGGAATTTGGGGAATGGGAGACTTCATATGCATGAAACTACCGGGGCTCTTTCTAAGGAAGAATAAAGAATTGGGTTTCCACGAGTTCTCAATTCCAAAAATGTAAAAGACGTCTTGCTAAGTTCTACAAAATTCGGGGCTTCGAAGTCCCCACATTTTTCTGAGCTGTTTCCTATTTGGATATTATTAATCAGTCATTCCAGAAGACCAGCAACATTCTGGTCCTCTCGATACTTTAAAGGGTAATATGGCACTACAAGTCCATTTAGATTCTGGATCCTCTAACGCCAAATTCCAGGACACAAGTATTCATCTCGGTTCTTTTGAATGTGAGCCCTGAGTGCAGAGTTAAATCATACTCCAGAAACCTCTGGTAGTTCAGCTATTCGGAATTAGGAACTTGGGGTTAGATGTTGCACCATTTTTAGAAGGTATTTTTGGGAGGGCACCAGGATTCCTTGCTTCCAAGTCTACAGGAGCATTCTGGAGTCTTTCCTTTGGAAGCCCAGAGTCTGGACCTCCAGGGCACCGGGAACATTTGGTCGTTTTGCTGAGAATGAAGCAGGAATCTGGGACACTATGTCTCCAGAAAGCTTCTACTCAGGTTACCAGTGTGGAACAAGGAAAATCAGTTTCCATTTGACCAGCAAACTTCTGAGTACTTACTAATTTTTCCTTGACTTTAGGTAGTTCTCAAACCTAAAAGTCTACAACATATTTTTAAATGGTAATCAAGAATTTGGGAGTCCTGTTCCTCACATTTTTCAGATCTATTTCCTATATCCATACCACAAATCTGACATTACTGATCCCCAGGGATCTGCTGCTCCTCTTGTTAGTTGTAACAGAGAATCTGGCCATCTACTCCGCTTGTTTTACAGGAGGCTGGGAGGCCAGATTCCACAACACAAGGAATCATTTCCCTATTTTATAATGTAATTTCTGGCTTCATGATTTCCTCCTAATTCTGAAACTACTGTTGGAATATCTGGTTGATATTCGAAACTTGGCTTTAGGAATTCCTACATATTGTGGATATATTCTTAAAGGGGATCCAGCAATCATGGATTCCAGGGCCCTGGTCAACATTTGGGCATATGAGTATTGATATTTAAGAGTTTCTACTTCCAGGTTGCCAAGTAACGTCCGGGAGTCTCATTGAGAAGAAAAAGTATCTGGGTTATGGGTGTCACCAATCACAGAATTCTACAGAACCATATTATAAGGGATACTCTGGAATCTGGGCTTCTAATTCCCCATATTTTGTAGGGCTGCTGGTCTCTTGGAAATGACAATGTTGTCATTATATATTCTCAGCAACCCGTTAGTCATCTTGATAGTGATAACCGATAATGTGTACCTACAAGTCCATTGGTTACCTCGGGACAACAAAGGCCCAGATTCTAGGGCTCAAAGAATCTTCTCCCCATGTTTGTGTGTAACTGTCGTCTTAAGATGCACCTCGCAACGCTAAAACTTCCGTTTGTCCGTCTATTCAGATAGGGGACTCGTGTTTTCAGGTTACCAAATATTCATTACATACTTTTAAGGGTCATGAGGAATCATGGAATCCAAGTCCCTACGAAACTTCGGGGCATGTGTCTATTTGTATACACAGTTTGGTTATCCACATCACAAGGGAAAATCAGGGCGTCTTGCAGAGAACGAAAAGGAAATCCGGTTCTAGGAGTTCTCATTAACCGGAATCAACAGGGCCTCTTGGTAAGGTTTAATCAGCAATCTGGGCTTCTGGGTCCCTACACTTTTCAGAGCTACTTACTCCCTGGATACCCTAAATCTGTTATTACAGATCCACAGGAACTTTCTGGTTCTATTGTTAGTTATAATCAAGGATCCGGCCCTACAAATCCTTTTGTGTCCTAGGAACATCTTCGACCATAATCATGTTCCTCATAATGAAATGGCATATTGGTACAAAATCCCTCGATTCAGGTGACCTCAAACTACAGAGAGTTCTTGTGGGTGGGCAGGTCGGAATTGGGATGTCGGGTTTTGAAGATTTCACATTTTGGGGAGGACTTGTTAAGGGGAACCAGGAATCTTGGATTCCAGTTCCCAAAGCACATTATGGTAGTCTTTCTCTTGATATCCAAACAACTGGAATG
>NW_007247941.1:0-3046 GCF_000164805.1 Carlito syrichta | reverse complement strand
AAGAAAAAATAAGGTCGTCATGCTATGGGCTAAACAACGAATCAAGGTGTTTTCGAGCATGAATCTGGGGAAATGGAGTGCTTATATAGAGGCAACTACATGACCTTTTGCTAAGAAAAAATAAGGAATCTGGGTCACACGATTCCTCAATCCTAAAAAACTTCAGGGCATCTTGGAGAGGGCTAAAAAAGAATCAGAGTTTCGAAGTAGGCTCTATGTAATGAGTGTCCTAATATACAGGAAAATACACGGCCCTTGCCAAGGAAGAAAAAGAATCGGGGTTATAGCTGTACTCAGTCCTAAAATTCAACAGGCCATCTGCAGTGGACTAAACAAGAATCAGGGTTTAGAATTTGCAACATAGGTAATAGGAGTCCTCATATACAGAATTTAGATGATCTCTTGCTAAGGAGAAATATGAAACCTGTTTTACACGGTTCCTCTGTCACAATATCTACATGACATCTTGCTAAGTGCTAAACAAGAATCAGGGTTTCCAAACAGGTTTCTGGGGAAAGGGAGTCCTCATATACAGAACACTACATGACCCCTCGCTAGGGACGAATAAGGAATCTGTGATACACTAGTCCCCAAACCGAGAAATTTTCAGGGTGTCTTGGTATGATATTAATAAGAATCAGAGCTTTGATCTCGTCTCATGTTTCATAGATATTTGGCTTGTGGGTTTTATGAATCAGTCATTTCAGGACTCCAGCAACATTCTGGTCCTCTTGAGAGTTCTAAAAGGGTATCTGGTTGTACAAGTCCCTTAGGTTCCTCGGGAGAACTAAGTCCAGATTCCCAGAACAAATGTATCTTCTTGCCTTATTTGGATGTAACTCTGGTCTTAAGATGAACTTGGTAATCCTTAAATTTCCATTTGTACTTTTATCTGGAGAGGGATCAAAGGTTTTGCTGTTGCCAAATATTTTCTACGAATTATTAAAATGTAACCAGGAATCATGGATTCCACACCCCTAGGAAACCTCTGGGCATCTGCATTTTTTTATACAGAGTTTTGGAATTCACATAGACAGGGAAAATCAGGCATCTTGCTGAGAACGGATAGGGAATCCGGTTCTTGGAGTTCTCAATCGCCTACATCAAAAAAGTCTCTTGATAGGGTTTAATCAGCAATCTGGGCTTCTATGACGCCATATTTTTATGGTGTCTTTTGAAAAGGGAACCAAGAATCTTGTGTTCTAATTCCCCAATAACTTTATGGGAATTTTCTCTTGATGTCCAAGCAACTGGAATTCTAGGTCACCAGGAAATGTGTCGGCATCTTGCTGAGAATGAAGCATGATTTTCAGTAATGGGAGTCCTCATATACAGAACACTACATGACCTGTTGCTACGGAAGAATAAGGAATCTTGGTTGCACGAGTCCTCCATCCCAAAAATCTACAGAGCGTCTTGCTAAGAGATAACCACATTTCAGGGCTTGAAAGTAGGAATCTGGATAATGGGAGTCCTGAGATACAGGAAACTGCATGGTCCATTGCTAAGGAAGAATAAGGAATCTGGTTTACACGTGTCCTCAATCCCCAAAAAAACTTCAGGATGTCTTGCTAAGGGCTAAACACGAATTTGGGTTTTTGAAACATAATCTAGGGAAATGAAATCCTCATAAACAGGCTACTGCACGGACTTTTCCCAACAAAGAATAAGGAATTGGGTGACATGTGTTCTCAATCCCTATAAAACTGCACGGCATCTTCCTAAGGTCTAAAGAAGCATCAGGGTTTCGACTCATGTATCTTGGAAAGGGAGAACTCATATACAGGCGACTGCATGGTTATTGCTAAAAATAAGGAATCTGGGTTATACGACTCCTCAGTCCTGAAAATCTACAGGGCATCTTTCTGATGGCTATAGAATCAACGGGGATTCGAGGCATGAATGTGGTTAATAGCAGTCATCATATGCTAAATCTGTCATTACTGATCCACAGGAACTTTCTGGTCCTCTTGTTAGTTGTAATCAAGGATCTGGCCACAACAAATCCTTTGGTGTCCTAGGAACATCTACCACCATAATCATGTTCCCCAGAGTCAAAAGGCATATTGGTACAAAATCCCTCGATTCAGGTGACCTACAACTACAGAAAATTCTTGTGGTCGGCAGGTCGGATTTGGGATGGTGGATTTTGAAGATTCCACATTTTGGGGAGAGTTTGGAAAGGCCTAAAAAAGAATCAGAATTTCGAAGCTGGATCTATGCAATGAGAGTCCTAATATACAGGAAAACACGTCCCCTTGCCAAGGAGGAAAAAGAATCATAGTTATCTATCTACACGGTCTTTAGCTAAGGAGAAATAAACCTGTTTTACACGTTACCTCCGTCACAATATCTACATGACATCTTGTTAAGGGCTAAACAAGATTCAGGGTTTCTAAACAGTATTCTGGGGAGAGGGAGTCCTCATATACAGGACAGGACACGGCCCCTTGCAAAGGAAGAATAAGGAATCTGTTATACACTAGTCCCCATTCCAAAAAATTCTCAGGGATTATTGCTACGGGATAAACAAGAATCAGGGCTTCGAGCTCATCTCATATTTCGGAGATATTTGGCTTTGTGGGTATTATGAATCAGTCTTTTCAGTACTCCAACAACATTCTGGTCCTCTTGAGAGTTGTAAACTGGTATCTGGTAGTACAAGTCCCTTAGGATCCTAGGGACAACTAAGGCCAGATTCCCGGCACAAAAGTATCTTCTCCACGTATTTGTGTGTTACCCTGGTCTTACGATGAACTTGGTAATCCTTAAATTTCCATTTGTACTTTTATTTGGAAAAGGGCAGATGGTTTTGCAGTTGCCAAGTATTTCGTACGAATTATCAAAGTGTAACCAGGAATCATGGATTCCACGTTCCTAGGAAACATCTGGGAATCTGCATTTTTGTATACAAAATTTTGAATCCACATAGACAGGGAAAATCAGGGAATCTTGTCGAGAACGGAAAGGGAATCCGGTTCTTAGAGATCTCAATCCCCTAAATTTACAAGGTCTCTTGATAAGGCAACTGCAGGGACTTTTCCTG
>NW_007247940.1:0-7549 GCF_000164805.1 Carlito syrichta | reverse complement strand
TTTTTTCACAGGGTCCTTTAGGCCAGATTCCACAATCCAAGGAATCATCTTGCCAATTCTTAATGTGATTACTGTCTTCAGGTTTGCATCGTAGTCCAGAAAATACTGCTGGACAATCGTTTTGGTATTCAGAATATGGGATTAGGGGTTCCCACATATTTAGGACGTATAGTTAAGGGGGTTCAAGCAATCTTGAATTCCAGGTCCCTCGGAAACTTTGGGGCATATGAGTATTGATATGTAAGAATTTGTACTTCCACGTCACCAGAAAATGTCCAGCCGTCTTCATGATAATAGAAAAAGGAATGTGGGTTACAGAAGCCCTCAATCCATGAATTCTACAGGGCTCTGTTATAAGGACTTACCTGGAATCTGGGCTTCTAGTTCTCCAAATACTTCAGAGCTCTTTCCACTTGGAAAAGACTAGTGTCATTCCCAGCAAAATTCTGGTACTCTTGATAGTTGTAACCAAGCACCAGTCCGTGCAATTCAGTTGGGTTCCTCTGGACAACTAAAGTCAGATTCCAGGACTGAAAGTATCATCTCACCATATTTGTGTGTAAGTCTTGTCTAAAGATGCACCCTGTAATCCAAACTTTCGTTTGTGCATCTGTTTGATAGTGACTGGGAGTATTGAGGTTGCTAAGTATATAGTACACATTTTTAAATGTAACCAGGAATCACGGTTTCCACGTCCCTGGGAAACAGCTGGGCATCTGTCTATTTGCATACAGAATTTTGGAATCCAGATCAACAGGGAAAATCAGGGCATCTTGCTGAGAACCAGAAGAGAATGCATGTTCAAGTGTCCTCAATCGTCAAAATCTATATGGTCTCTTGATAAGGTTTAATGAGGAATCTGTGCTTGTAGGTCCCTACATTTTTCAGGGCTACTTGCTGAGTGGATACCTAAAATCTTTAATTACAAAACCAAGAAGATTCCGGTCCCCTTGATAGTTGTAATCGAAGACCTGAACCTACAATTCCATTTGCTTCTTATGAACATTTTCGGCCATAATACAGTACGCCAGGAATCAATTGGCATTTCGCGTCAAAATCCCTTGTTTCAGGTTACCTAAACTACAGAAATTTACGTGGTCAGACTGGTGAGAATTGGGATATTGGGTTTAGAATATTCCACATTTTTACGATGCCTTCTTAAGGGTAACTTGGAGACTTGGATAACTGTTCCTGGGGTACTATAAGGGAGTCTTTCTATTTATAGCCAAACAACTGGAATTTTATGTTCATCAGGAAATATTTTGCGTATTGCTGAGAATGAAGCAGGAATCTGCATAATGGGTGTCCTCATATACTGGAAACTACATGGCCTCTTGCTACGAAAGAGTAAGGAATCTGGTTACACGAGTCCTCAAATCCCCAAAACCTACAGGGAGTCTTACTAAGGGAGAAAAAAATATCAGGGATTTGAGCACGAATCTGGGGAATGGATGTCAGGGTTTAAAAACAGAGATCTGGGGAAAAGGGAGTCCTCATATACATGTAGATTTTTTATTGAGGAACCGTGTCAAACTGATTCATTATTTTTCATTAGCAAGAGGCCTCGAAGTATCCTGTTATGAGGACTATTACGGGATTGAGGACCTGTGTAACCCAGATTCCTTATTCTTTCTTAGCAATAGGCAGTCCAGTTTCCTGTATATGAGGACTCCCATTGCCCAGTTTTCTACTTAAAATCCCTGATTCATGGTTACCTCTTAGTAAGATGCCTTGTGGATTTTTGAGCTGAGCACTCGTGCAGTTTAGATTCCTTATTCTTTCTTAGCAAGAGGCCATGTAGTTTCCTGTATATGAGGACTCCCATTTTCCAGATTCCTTCTTCATTCTCAGGAAGGCGCCGAGACATTCCCTGGTGACCTACAATTCCAGATGTTTGGATACCAAGAGAAAGACTCCCATAAGCTTCTTGGGAAACTAAAATCAAAGATTCCGGGTTTCCCTTAACAAGACTTCCCCTAAATGTGGAATCTTCTAAACCCAATGTCCCAATTCCCACCAGCCGAATCACAAGAAATTTCTGTAGTTTGAGGTAGCCTGAATCGAGGGATTTTGTACAAGTATGCCATTTGATTCCTGGGGTTCCTGATTATGGGGGTACATGTTCCTAGGACACAATAGAATTTGTAGGACCAGAACCTCGATTACAACTATCAAGAGTACCAGAGTGTTCCTGGGGATCTGTAATGACAGATTAAGGGTATCTACGGAGCTAGTAGCTCTGAAAAATGTAGGGATCTAGAAGCCCAGATTGCTGTTTAAACTTTATCAAGAGGCCGTGTAGATTCTGGCGAATGAGAACTCCTAGAACCAGATTTCCTTTTCGTTCTCAGCAAGATGCCCTGACGTTTCCCTCTTTTTTTGGATCCAAAAACTCTTTATAACATAGGCAGACGCCCAGAAATTACCTATGGTCGTGAATCCATGAATCCTGGTTACCCTTAAAAGTACTTAATAAATATTTGGCAACCTCAAAACACCAGTCCCTATCGGAATAGAATGACAAACAGATGATTTAGGATTACAAGGTACATCTTAAGGCGATAGTTACATACAAATATGGCGATAAGATTCTTTGGGTCCTGGAATCTCCCCTTTGTAGGTCCACATTCTTGGTTACAACTATCAAGAAGACCAGAAGGTTGCTGAGAATCTAAAATGACAAAATTGTCATATCGTAGAGGCCTGAAACCCTAAAGAATTTCTGGAAAGAGAATCCCAGATTCCAGATTAGCCCTTATAATGTGGTGATGTATAATCCTTGGATTGGTGACCCCCATAACCCAGATTCTTTTTGTTCTCAGTAAGGCTCCTGGAAGTTACCTGGCGACGAGGAAGTACAATCTCTTTTATACCAATACTCACATGCACAAAAGGTCAGAAGGGCCCTGGAATCAATATTCCTGGATCCCCTTTAAGAATACGTCCTAAATATGTGGGATCTCCTAATGCCAAGTATGAATATCTATCTAAAATTCCAGCAATAGTTTCTGGATTAGGAGGTAAACCTGAAGTCAGAAATTACAATAAAAATGGTGAGTTGATACCTTGGGTTGTGGAATCTGATCTTACAGCCTCCTGCAAAAAAAACCGAGCAGATTGCTAGATTTTCTGTTACAACTAAGAAGAGGAGAAGCAGGTTCCTGGGAATCGGTAATGATAGATTTGTGGTACGGATATAGGAATTAGTTCTGAAAAGTGTGGAGACTGGGACTCCAAATTCCTGATTAGCATTTAGAAAATTCCTGTAGGCTTCTATGTATGAGAACTACCTCAAGCCAGGGAAAAATTAACAACTGCCCAGAAGTTTGCTGGTCACATGCAAACTGATTTTCCTTGTTCCACATTGATAACATAAGTAGAAGTTTTCTGGGGACATAATGTCCGAAATTCCTATTTCGTTCTCAGAAAAATGACCAGATGTATCCCGGTTCCCTGGAAATCCAGACACGTGGCTCCCAATAGAAAGATTCCACAATGTTCCTATGGACTTGGAAACCAAGACCCTGGTACTCTCCCAAAAATTCCTTCTAAACATGGTGCAACACCTAAACCCAATGTCCTAATTCCAAATAGGTTAACTACCAGAAATTTCTGGAGTATGAGGTAACCCTGAACTCAGGGCTTACATTAAAAAAACCTGAGATGATTACTTGTGTCTTGGAATTTGGCGTTAGAGGATCCAGAATGCAAATGGAGTTCTGGTGCCATATTTTCATTTAAACTATTGAGAGGACCAGAACATTGCTGGATTTCTGGAATGACTGATTCATAATATCTATATAGGAAACAGCTATGAAAAATATGGTGATGTCAAAGACTGGAGTCTTGTGGACCTTAGAAGATGCCCTGTACATTTTTGGAATTGAAGACTCGTGTAACCCATATTCTTTATTCTTCCTTAACAAGGGCCCGTGAGGTTTCCTGTATGTGAGGACTTCCATTTTCCAGATTCCTGCTTCGAAAACCTGATTCTTTTTTATCGCTTAGCAGGGCGTCCAGTAGATTTTTGACACTGAGGACTCGTGAAAACCAGATTCCTTATTCTTTCTTAGTAAAAGGCTGTGTAGTTTCCTGTATATGAAAATTCCCATTACCTCGATTTCTGCTTCAAAACACTGATTCTTTTTTAGCCCTTAGAAATACGCCCTGTAGATTTTTAGGATTGAGGACATATGTAACCCAGGTTGCTTATTCGTCCTTACCACGAGGCTGTGAATTTTCCTATATATGAGGACTCCCACTCCCCAGCGTCACGCTCCAAATCCGTGATACATTTTTCTCCCTTAGTAAGACTCTCTGTAGGTTTTTGGGATTTGAGGACTTGTGTAACCCAGATTCCTTATTCTTCCATAGCAAGAGGCCATGTCATTTCCCGTATATGAGGACTCCTTTTACACAGATTCCTGCTCCATTCTCAGCAATACCCGAGATATTTCCTGATGAATGTAGAATTCCAGTTTCTTAGCTATCAATAGAAAGACTCCTCTATAGTACCTAGGAACTGTAATCCAGTTACCTGATTCCCCTTAACAAGACATCGTAAAAATGTCAAATATTCTAAACCCAAATTCCCCATTCACACCAGCCTGACCACAAAAAATTTCGGTATTTTGAGGTAACGGGAAGCGAGGGATTTTTTTCACAAAATGCCAAATTATTCCTGGGGAACTGGATTATGGCCGAAGATGTTCATAAGAAACAAACGGAATTGTAAGTCCAGATGCTTGATTACAACTATCAAGAGGACCGGAAACTTCTTGGATCTGTAATTACAGATTTTAGGTATCCACGCAGCAAGTAGCTCTGGAAACTGTAGGGACCTACAAGCCAAGATTCCTCTTATAGATTTTGATGACTGAGGACTCCCTGAACCCAGATTCTCTTCTCATTCTCAGCAAAATATCCTGATTTCCCTGGCGATCTGGATTCCAAAATTCTGTTTGCAAACAGAAAAATGCCCAGCTTGTTTCCAGGTACATGGAATCAGTGATTCCTGGTTACCTTTAAAAATAAGTACTACATGCTTAGCAACCTGAAAACACCCAGGCCATATCAAATTGATGAACAAACGGAAGTTTTAGGATTACAGGGTACATCTTAAGACAAGAGTTACACACAAATAATGCGAGATAATTCTTTCAGTCCTGGAATCTGGTTTAGTTTTCCTGAGGAACCCAACTGAATTGCAGAGACTGGTTCTTGGTTATACCCATCAAGAGTACCAGATTTTTGTTGGGAATCTATAATGACACTTGTCCTTTCCAAGTGGCAAGTTGCTCTGAAGTATTTAGAGAACTAGAAGCCCAGATTCTAAATAAGCCCTTATAATGGAGCACTGTAGAATTCATGGATTGAGGCCTCCCGTAACCCAGATTCCTTTTTTTATCAGAAAGTTACCCGGACGTTTTCTGGTGACGTGGAAGGTTAAACTCTTACATACCGAAACTCATAGGGACAGAAGTTTCCTGGGGACCTGGAATCCAAGATTGCTGTTCCCCCATTAAGAATACATCCTAAATATGTGGGAACCCCTAATCCAATATTCTGAATACCAAAACGAATGTTCAGCAGTAGTTTCTGGACTATGAGGTATACCTGAAGCCAGTGGTCTCATTATCAAATGGCAAGATGATGCTTGGATTGTAGAATCTGGCCTTACAGGAACCTGTGAAACAAACGGACCAGTAGGCCGGATTCTCAGTTACAATTATCAACAGGCGAAGCACATTCCTTGGGATCAGTAATGCCCGATTTGTGGTATGCATATAAGACTTTGCTCTGAATAACACGAGGACCAGGACTCCAAGATTCCAGCTTAGTATTTAGCTAAAGTCCTCGTGGTTTCCTAGGTATGAGCACTACATTAAGACAGGTATAAGCTAACAATTGCCCAGATGTTTGCAAGTTACATGAAAACTGAGTTTCCTGGCTACAATTTAGTAACACGTGCAGAAACTTTCAAGGGACACAGTGACCCAGATTCCTTTTTTGGTCTAAACAAAACCATGAGATGTTTCCTGTTGGCCTGGAAGCCCAGACTCTTGTATACACATAGAAAATTGACAAGAATATGCCTGGGGATGTGGAATCTAAGATTCCTGCATCCCTCCCAAAATTACCCCCTAAAAAATGTGAACTCCACGCCAGGCTCGGTGGCTCAGCCTGTAATCCCGTGCCTTTGGGAGGCTGAGGTGAGTGGATTGCCTGAGCCCGCGGGTTCGAGACCCGCCTGGGCAGCGAGAACTCATCTCTACAATAAATCAAAAAATCAACCAGGCATGGTAGCGTATGCCTGTAACTCCAGCTACTCGGAAGGCTGAGGTGGAAGGCTCGCTGGAGCCCAGTAGGTCGAGGCTGCGGTGTCCGGGAGCGGCCACTGCACTCCAGTCTGGGCGACAGAATGAGACTCCAACTCAAAAAAAAATGTGAACTCCTAAATCCAAATTCCTAATTCTGAACAGCGGAGCCACTGAAGTTTCTGGAGTACGAGGTAACACTGAAGTCAGGGCTTACATACAAAAAAATCCTAGAGAATTCCTTGTGTCCTGGAATCTGTCATGAGAAGTTCCGAGTATCTAACTGGACTTGTAGTACCAGATTCTCGTTCACAACTATAAAGAGTACCAGAGTTTTGCTGGAGTCCAGGAAAGATTGATTCGTAATATCCACAGAACAAATAGCTCTAAAACATGAGGGTTGCTCGAAGCCCTGATCTTGTTTAATCCTAAGCAAGACACACTGTAGATTTTCGGTATTGAGGACTATGTAACCCAGATGCCTTATTCATCCTTCACAAAAGGCATGCTATTTCCTGTATATGAGGACTCCCATTAACCCGGATTCTTGCTTCATAATCAGCAAGACGCCGAGACATTTCGTGGTGATGTAGAATTCAAGTTGTTTGGCTATCAATAGAAAGACCCCCAGAAGTTTCCTGGGTACTTTGAATCCAAGATTCCTGGTTCCCTTGTACAAGACACCATAACAATTTGGGGACCTAGAATCCCAGATTCCTGATTAAAACTTATCTAGAGTCTCTGTATACTTTGGCAAATAAGAACTTCAAGAACCCTGTTCCGTTTTCATTCTCAGCAAGTTACCTTGATTTCCCCTGTTGAGGTGGATTTCAAAAGTCTGTATACAATACGACAGATGCCCACAGTTTGCACGCGACGGGGAATCCGTGATTCCTGGTTACCTTTAAAAATACTTTCTAAACATTTTTCAACTGCAAACATTCGGCTCCTCTCAAAATAAAAGGACAAACGGAAGTTTGAGAATTACAAGGTTCATCTTAGATCAGAGTTGCATCCAAATATAGCAAGATGATCCTTTTTGTCCTGGAATTTGGTCTTAGTTGTCCCAAGAAACCTAACGGACAAGTAGTGCCAGATACCTGTTTACAACTATCAAGAGGACCAGAATGCTGCTGGAGTCCCGAATTGACTGATCCTAATGTCCACATGCTAAATAGCTCCAAAACATGGGGAGATCTCGAAGCCCTGATTCTTGTAGACCTTAGCAAGAC
>NW_007247939.1:6548-7782 GCF_000164805.1 Carlito syrichta | reverse complement strand
ATTTGACTTCCTCTTTTCCTATTTGGATACCCGTGATTGCCTTCTCTTCTCTGATTGCTCAAGCCAGGATTTCCAATACTATGTTGAACAGGAGGGGTGAGAGAAGGCATTCTTGTCTTGTTCCAGTTTTCAGGAGAAATGGTTACAATTTTTGTCCATTCAGGCGTATGCTGGCTGTGGGTTTCTTGTAGATTGCTTTTACAATTTTGAGGTATGTTCCCCGTATGCCTAGAAGTTCAAGGGTTTTTATCAAGAAGGGGTGCTGGATTTTATCAAAAGCTTTTTCTGCATCTAATGATATAATCATGTGGTTTTTGTTTTCACATGTGTTGATGGATTTAATTACATTTATGGTTTTACAAATGTTGAACCAGCCTTTCATCCCAAGAATGAAGCCTACTTGGTCATGATGGATGATTTTTGAGATGTATTGCTGAATCCGGTTTGCTAGGATCTTGTTGAGAATTTTAGCATCTATGTTCATCAAAGATATTGGTCTGTAGTTCTCTTTCTCGTTGGATCTTTACGTGGCTTGGGGATCAATGTGATGTTGGCTTCGTAAAGTGTTTTGGGGAGAGTTCCATTTTTTTCTATCGTCTGGAATAACTTCAGTAGGATTGGTATCAGCTCCTCCTTAAATGTCTTATAGAATTCTGCTGGAAAGCCATCTGGACCAGGGCTTTTTTCTGTAGGTAGTTTTCTTATTACATACTCGATTTCCTTGATTGTTATTGGTCTATTTAGGGTCTCAATTTCTTCTTGTTCCAACCTAGGTAGGTTGTGTGATGTCAGAAAGTCCTCCATTTCCTTAAGGTTTTCAAGTTTGTTTCCATACAAGTGTATGTTGTAGTCTCTAATGATCTTTTGTATTTCTTCGGGGTCAGATGTGACTTCATCTTTTGTGTTTCTGATTGTGCTTATTTGGTTTTTCTTCTCCTTTTTTATTGGTCAGTCGAGCTAGGGGACCATCGATCTTGTTTATCCTTTCAAAGAACCAGCTGTTTGTTTCATTGATTTTTTTGTATTATCTTTTTGTCTTCTATGTCCTGGATTTGGGCTTTTATTTTGTTGATCTGGATTCTTCTGCTCAAATTAGGGTTTTAGTGGTCTTTTTTTTCCAGCTTCCTTAGGTGGCTTGTTAGGCTGTTAATTTGTGTTCTTTCTATTTTCTTCATGTGTGTTTGTAGGGATATAAATTCCCCTTTTACTACTACTTTCAAAGCGTCCCAGAGAT
>NW_007247939.1:0-6018 GCF_000164805.1 Carlito syrichta | reverse complement strand
ACACCTGGCCAGTGTATTTACTGTAGAGACGAAGTCTCACCATGTTGCCCAGGCTGGTCCGAATTCCTAGTCTCAGGCAATCCTCTCACCTCAACCTCCCTAAGCGCTGGGATTACAGGCGTGAGCCACAACTGCCAGCACTCTAATTATTTCTTATAGTTTATTTCGTTAACCTCATTGTCACGATAGTTCAGGGAATTCAGCCATAGTGGAGCACCTTAAGGACTGGGACATTTTTAAGCACAAGACTCTTTTTTTACCAGTCAATAACCAAGAAACTATGTAGCCCAATCTATATGGTAGTCACTCAGAGTAGAATGGTAAACAAAAGAGCTGTGAGCAGCCACTTACACATGTTACCCAAAAGGATATTGGAAAAACATTGGAAATCCATTGGACCTTAGTAGACATTAGTAAATTAATGAATTATTTCAAACTTACCACCCCTTCAGGACCGCGGACAGCTATACCGACGCCTGCTTTCTCTTGTACTCTTAAAATTAGCATTGTAAAATGAAAAATCTGAAGGCTCTTGATCATGTAACCTTGCTTAATGCTTTAATATTTTAAACATCCTGGGTATCCTCTTAGAACGGTTAATCAATGCCTTGAGTTCCCAGCTGCTCTCTCAGAAAGCATACCTGTTCCTTTTAGTATTTGATGATTTAGGACTAGTTTTATTTCCTAGACAGCTGGTGTAGGTGCTTGTGCTGTCATTTTTAGCTCATTAATATGAGTCGAGTTTCTTACATTGTGTGTGACTCTTACAAGGGGACACAATCATATCTCTTCTCTCATAGGCTGTTTTGTCATATAAGTTAGTGCATCTAAAGGAGTTAGAATGATACGTTTAACATGGCCACTGTTCTCAAATGTCTGTCATTCTTATTGCTGTTGTTGTCACAGTTCTAAGATTCTTTCTTTAAAGCAGCAGTGAGCATTGTCATCTCTGAAAATTCATGTTCTAGCTCATTGAGATACTGAATGTTACTGGTGTGTTAGACATAATATCTAACATTTCTGTAGACATAAACATGTGTTGGTTTTTTAATTGTACATTTATTGATTGTCCAGAAAACTGGGAAATTCACACTTAAGGAAAACTAATAAATCAATTAGGCAAAGATAATGTGCTCCAAAATACCTTATATATGAGAATACAGGGGGGAAAAGACTCCATTTTTTTCTGCTATATTCTCACAGCACCGAACACTTCCAGTATTCCAGATGGAGGTTTTCTACCACACACCAAGCAAGCAATTCTGCAGTGGACCCAGCTGGGTGTCCACTCATTCAATGCAGTTCTGATATTATCTACCTGAACAGAGTGTAAGATCCCACAGGCATAGGGGCTGAGTCCAACAAAAGTGCACCTACTTCAGAGCCGTTGGCAAACAGGTTGTGGCCTTTGCTTCTCATTGGCTATAAGTCATAAATTTTCATGACTCCCTCTTCGAACTCATTTAATTTGCTAGAGTGTCTCACAGAACTCAAGGAAACACTTCACTTCAATTTGCCCATTCTCTTTAAGGACTGTTACAAAGTACACACATGAACAACCAGGCATAGGCAAGCTATTGGGCAAGCCAGGCATAGGCAAGCTATTGGGCAGGAATGGGCTTTGAGCTTCCATGCCCCTTTCTCAAGGAGCCTCTGCATATCTGCCTGTCCCAAACCCCCTTTTTTAATTTCCTATTTTTCTGGAGGCTTCATTTGTAGGTGTGACTGTTTACATTATTGGCTATTGAGTTCAACTGAAGGTTGAATTGCTCTTCCCTTTATGCAGTGTTGAATGATGGAGCTGGAAGTCCCGACCCTCTAATTCTGCCTTCATCTTTCTGGTAACCAACCAGCAGGTGGTTGTATTCGCATACAGAAAGATACTTCTTCCTCCAACGATTCCAGGTGTTTTCTTGTCAGGAAACAGGGATGAAGACCAAATACAGATGTCACATTATCACTACGTGGATGTGTCTGCCATTTCACCTCCATTGAATCTACTCGTACCATTCACTCCTCTTCTCATTTTATGTGAAAAGCAGAATTCACCGCATATTCACTTGGTGAAATGTGTTTTTCATTCTAGGGACGGTTGACATTCAAGGATGTGGCCATAGTATTCTCTCGGGATGAGTGGAAACGCCTGGACCCTGCCCAGAGGGTTTTCTACAGGGACGTGATGCTGCAGAACTACAGAAACCTCGTCTCCCTGGGTGAAGATAACTTTCTTCCAGAAGTCAAGACGTGTTATTGTGGGATTTTTGAATTTGTGTGTATGTGTGTGTCTATGGGTGCGTATCTGTGTGTGGCTGTGTTGGCACTAATCTTTCCATTCCTTGATTTGATTGAAGATCTGTTAACTCAGAAATGAAAAGTCTAATAAATGGAGAATTTGGACTTTTGTCTTCTTTCTTCAGATGTCCTATTCCCTTTGTGATTTGTCATTGGAGATTTTCAAAGCTTGTGTCAAACTTTTTCAGGTGCCTCGTTTTCTCTTTTCTACCCCTGAGCTTTTGATTGAGTGGTTCAGAGAGAGAGAGCTAGATTTCTGCAAATTATGGTGTTTCCTAAGCATTCAATTAAATTTTTGAAATGCTTTTCTAGATCCATCAGTAACGTCCTGTCTTCTCACATGAACATAGGGCTGCAATTATGGAAAAGTCCCAGCACATTATATTCTTTTCTTTTCGTAAGTAGAAATACGTCATTTTGACCAGAGTATTATCTCCATGTTGAAGAAAGGGAAAGAGTACTGAACTGTGGAAAGCCAAGTGAAAAGAGCAAGAAAACCAAAAGGATAGGAATGTATTAAAGGTGTGATAATAGGTAAGAGCTCATATAGGCAGAGAGAAAGCCTCTGACTAAAGAGTGTTTGAGAAACTCTCTGCAAATTGGAGAATTCTTTGGGAAGATAAAAAACTATATAAGCTGTGGTCACTGCTAGGAAAATATTTTTCCCCACTTAACTCAGTGTTTTTTCGATGTTTAAAGGTAGATTCTTCTACCCTCCAGTGTTGCTACAACTCAAACAGCAACACATGCAAAGTCTCTATCATGATCACTCTGTTTTCTGACTACTGGCAACTCTTGGTTCCTTTTACAGGGGTTCCTCTTCTCCTGGGTCTCTTCTTTGCTTCAATCTGATCCTCGGTTTTTTTGTCCAGAGAGATAAGAGGTGAGGCCTCCAGAGGCCTGACATCTTGACCTACCCATGTACCATCCCATTTCATGTGATTGGAAGGAGATGGAAGGCAGGAGATGGAAGGCAGGTGTCTTCCTTTGCATCTGAGACCCTTGAAGCTTCATGGAGGTGTCTCTGGACCCCTCCGCTTGTCACGTCCCTCACCCATTACCTCCAGTCTGCTTTTGCCATACTTCCTGGGTGTGTGTGCGCTAAGGGAATGGGTTGGATCTTCTGAGATTTCACTCAGTATAATTGTAAAGACAGTGGACTGAAACACCCTCTTTTTGCTCCCCACTCCTACTTGGGGTATATGTCCTATGTTTTCACACTTTAGTGTGGGAGAGTCCCATCTCAAGGTCCCACAGAATTTCACCCCCATGTTATAGTTTTCTCTCTCTTCTACTGCTCTTAGTACTCTTTGCATTTAGAAAACTTTGACTCTTCTAGGTATTGTTCTCTTGTTTGTATGTTTTGCCTCGGAAACTTGCTTTTGATGTATGTGATCCTAGGGGCTTACATGCCATTTTTTTTTCCTCCTGTGATAGCCCACTTTTAGGTTATGCACAGCTTCTAGTGAACTATCTTATGGAGTGCGTTTACAGGGTAACATAAAATTGGTGAAGGAGACCGAGTGGCTAATATGATTGAATATTATCCTGCTATATACAGAGATATCACTTAAATTCTCTGAGTAGACTTGTCAGCGTCTCCCAGGAAACTGAGATAGAAATTGTCAGGCAAGCATGACTGATAAGTGTTTCCAGTTCTAGTTTTTGAGACATCACACAGATGTGTCCCTCAAACACATTGTGACAATGTTGATCACATGTACTAATTAATGATCAGCTCCTTTGAACAGTCAGTGATGTAGCCATTTCTAGTAGGGACTTCATTGTTCAAGTTCACAAACTCAAATGTGTGAGGCTCTACACTAAACTATTGTTCATGTCATAGTTTCTAAATCCCCTTAGTGTTTCATTCCTCATTTTCACCAACAAAACCATTGTTCCATTTGTTGTAGGTTCAAACCCAAAATAGATGTGATGTTGATGCATCTTATTGAAGTGCCTTACTTATCAAGATGAAAGTGTTTACTCTCATGTTCTAACCCACTGCAGCTTTTATGTTGTACATTTCCAACCAGTATAAATAAACATGTTATTTATTTATTTAATCAGAAGTTCCTTGTAGTCAAAGCAATCTTGAATAGACAGAACAATACTTGAGGCATCACACTGTCTGATTTCAAACTGTATAACAAATCTCTAGTAATTAAAGTAGGGTGGTACTTACCTAAAACCAGATACATCCACCAGTGGAACAGAATAGCGCAGAAATGAACCCATACATGTATGGTCAGTTGGCTTTGGACAAAATTGGCAAGAGCACAGTGGGTAAAAAAGCATTTTCAACAAGTGATGTTCAAAAACTCAATATCCACATAAATGCGAATAAATTGGATGGGATTTATGAACTGTATACCAAAATTGACTGAAACGTATGAAATACTTAAACATCAGACATGACCATATAACACTACTGGAACCAGTCACAGGGGAAAACCTACACGACAATGAAATTTTGGATGTGACCTTAAAAGCTGAGGCAAAACAGCAAACTGGTAGATGGTATAGCATCTAAATGAAAATGCTTCTGCACAGCAAAAGAAACAACAGAGGAAGGGACAAGCTACAGACTATGAGAAAATATTTGCAACTCATACATTTGATACCGATCTGATATCCAATATGTATGGGAATCTGAAATTACTCAATTACATTAAAACAGATAACCCAATTAAAATGGGCAAAGGATCTCAATATACATTTCCTGAAGGAAGAATACAAATTGCCAACAACATCACTAATCATTGCAGAAATGCAAATTGATACAGAATGAAATGTCACTTCACAGCTGTGAGAATGGCTATTGCTCAGAAAGACAAAAGATATGTTTTGGCAAAGATATGGAGGATTCTCATACATTGTTAGGCAAATGTGAATTAGTGTAGGAATTTAGAAAAACTATATGGAGTTTCCTCAGACAACTAAAAATAGAAGTACTGTATTATCCATTGCTGACACTTCTGTGTATACAGTTGACCCTTGAATAGCACAGGGCTGAACTGCATGAATCTGCTTGTACATTGTCTTTCTTTTTCTCAATAAATATATTGGAAACTTTAAAAGACATTTGCAACACTTTAAAGAAACACAGACAAACGGCTTTGCCTAGAAATATCAAAAATTAAGAAAGCATTAGGCCAGTCACGGTGGCCCAAGCCTTTAATCCCACCACTTTGGTAGGTGAAGGTGAGAGGATTGCCTGAGCCTAGGGGTTCAAGACTAGCCTGGAAACCTTAGTGAGAACTCACCACTACAATATATCAAGAAAAATTAGCCAAGTGTGATAGCACATGCCTGTAGTTGTGGCTACTTGGAAGGCTGAGGCAGAAGGACCGTCTGAGCCCAGCAGGTCGACGCTGGGGTAGCCATGACACTGCACTCCAGCCTGGGTCACAGAATGAGACACTGACTCAAAAAACAAAAAAATAAGAAAAGAAAAAATTAGATATATCATGAATTTGTAAAGTATATATAGATACTACTCTATTGTATTGTTTCCTACCACAAAATATACACAAATCTATCATTAAAGTTGTAATGTATCAAAGCTTATACACACAAACACTGACTACACGTGGCACCATTTGTGAGAAAATATATATCTTAACAAAAGTAAAGATGCAATATTAAGTCATAATTATAAACAAGGAATTGTAACACATACAAACTGTCCTACTGTAATAATTGTGTAGCCACTTTCCGTTGCTG
>NW_007247938.1:4348-5528 GCF_000164805.1 Carlito syrichta | reverse complement strand
AAACCTGATGGTGCTTATCTCTTAGCAAGACACTCTGTAGGTTTTTGTGATGGAGGACTCTTGTAATCTAGATTCCTTATTCTTCCGTAGCAACAGATCGTGTAGTGTTCTGTATATGAGGACTCCCATTACTGAAATTCCTGCTTCATTTTCAGCAAGACGCCAAGATATTTTATAGTGACCTAGAATTCCAGTTGCTTGGATATCATGAGAAAGGCTCCCATAAAGTTCTTCAGGTATTGGAACCCAAGATTCCTGGTCCCTTTTCAAAGGACACACTAAAAATGTGGCGACATAGAAGCCCAGATTGCTGATTAAACCTAATCAAGAGACCTTGTAGATTTAGGCGATTGAGAACTCCAAGACCGGATTCCCTTTACCTTCTCAGCAAGATGCCCTGATTTTCCTGTCCATGTGGATTCCAACTCTGTATATAAAATGCAGATGCCCAGATGTTTCCTAGATACGTGGTTACCATGGATCCTGGTTACATTTTAATAATTCGTACTAAATATTTGGCAACTGCAATTCGCTCGGCCCCTCTCCAAATAAAGTACAAACGGAAATTTAAGGATTACCAAGTTCATGTTAAGACCAAAATAACATCCAAATACGGCAAGATGATACTTTTTTCCCGGAAACTGGCCTTAATTGTCCCGAGTAACCTAAGGGACTTCTTCTACCAGATACCAGATTACAACTATCAGGAGGACCAGAATGTTGCTGGAGTCATGAAATGACTGATTCATAAAACCCACAAGCCAAATATCTCCGAAACATGAAACGAGCTGGAAGCCTTGATTCTTGTTTATACCACAGCAAGACACCCTGAGAATGTTTTGGATTGTGGACTAGTGTATCACAGATTCCTTATTCTTCCTTAGCGAGGGGCCGTGTAATGTCCTGTATATGAGGACTCCCTTTTCCCAGAATCCTGTTTGGAAACCCTGATTCTAGTTTTGCCATTAGCAAGATGTCATATAGATAATCTGATGGAGGAACCGTGTAGAACAGATTTCTTATTTATCCTAAGCTAGACATCATGTAGGTTCTGTATATGAGGTCTGTTGTTACCTTTGTCCCAGCTTATAAACCCTGATTATTATTTAGCCCACAGATGATTGCCTGTTGATTTTCTGAGTAAGCTATGCTATAACCCCGATTCTTTTTCTTCCTTGGG
>NW_007247938.1:2493-3398 GCF_000164805.1 Carlito syrichta | reverse complement strand
CTGAGGATGTGTAATGACAGATTTGGCGTAGCCATGTAGCAAGTAGCTCTGAAAAAGTAGGGACCGAGAAGCCCAGATTGCTGATTAAACCTTATCAAGAGGTCCTGTAGATTCCGGAAAATAAGAACTCCTAGAACAGGATTTCCTTTTAATTCTCAGTAAGATGCCCTGATTTTCCTGTCGATTTGGATTCCAAATTCAGTATATCAAAAGTCAGATGCCCAGAAGTTTCCTAGGTTCGTGGATTCCTTGTTTCCTGGTTACAATTAAAAGTATTTAGTAAACATTTGGCAAGTGCAAAACACTTGTCCCTTCTCAAAGTAACAAGAGACACGGAAGGAGAAGGATTCCAGTGTTCAAGGTAAGACCAAAGTTACATCCAAATATGGCAAGAAGATTCTTTTAGATTCTTTGTGTCCTGGAATCTGGCCTTAGTTGTTCTGAGAAACATAAGTAATTTGGAGTTCCCAATACCATTTACAACTTTTAAGAGGACCAGAATGACGCTGGAATCCTGAAATGACCGATTCATAATATCCGAATGGTAAATTGCTCTGAGACATTTGGGGAGCTCGAAGATCTGTTTCTTGTTTGTCCTATAGCAGACAACCTGGGAATTTTTGGATTCAGGGTGCGTACAACAATGTTGCTTTATTCGTACTTAGTTCGAGGCCATGTCGTGCCTGTATGTGAGGACTCTCATTCTCTTGATTACTGTTTTGAAACCCTGATTCTTTTTTAGCCCTTAGTAAGATGTCATGTAGATTTTTTGCTAGAGGAACCGTGGAAAACAGATTTCTTCTCTTTTATTAGCAAGAGTCCATGTAGTTTCCAGTATATGAGGATTGCTATTACCCACATTCATGCCTCGAATCCCTGACTTTTTCTTTAGCCGTCAGCAAGAT
>NW_007247938.1:0-1354 GCF_000164805.1 Carlito syrichta | reverse complement strand
TGCAGCAAGATGCCCTGAGAATTTTCGAATTGTGGACAAGTGTATCACAGATTCCTTATCTCTTTACTGAGTGGCCCGTGTAATGTCCTGTATATGAGGACCCCCTTTCCCCAGAATCCTGTTTGGAAACCCTGATTCTTGTTTTGCCATTAGCCTCATGTCATGTAGATATTGTGACAGAGGAACCGTGTAAAAGAGTTTTCTTAGTTCTCTTTAGGTAGAGATCCTATAGATTCTGCATATGAGGGCTGCTATTACTCATGTTCCCCCTTCTAAACCCTGATTCTTGTTTAGCCCGCAGCAGATGGCCTGTTGATTTTAAGGACTGAGGACTGCTATAACACCGATTCTGTTTCACGCTTGGCAAGGGGCCGTGTATTTGCCTGTATATTTGGACTCTCATTAGATACATCCTGCATCGAAACTCTGATTCATTTTACAACTCTCCAAGGTGCTCTGTAGATTTTGGGGATTGAGGACTTGTGTAAACCAGATTCCTTATTCTTCTTAGTCAAAGGTCATGTAGTTGCATGTAAATAAGGACTCCATTTTCCAGATTCATGCTTGAAAACACCATGATTCGTGTTTAGCCCATAGCAAGATGACCTTAAGCTTTTTTATGATTGAAGACCGGAGTAACGCAGATTCCTTATTCTTACTTAGCAATAGGCAGTGAAGTTTCCTTTATGTGAGGACTCCCATTACCCAGATTCCTACTTCAAAAATCTGATTCGTGGTTACGACCTCGGAAGACTGCCTGTAGTTTTTGGGATTGAGAACTCATATAAGGAAGATTCCTTACACTTGCTTTGCAATATGATGTGTAGTTTCCTGTGTATGACGAACTTCATTAACCAGCTTCCTGTTTCACGCTACCGGATGCCAAGACAGTTCTTGGTGACCAGTAATTTCAGTTTTTTGAATATGAAGAGAAAGACGTCCATAATGTTCTTTGGGTAATGTTCTTTGGGAACTGATTTTTCTGAGGAACCTAACGGACTTGGAGTGCCCATTACCATTTATAACTTTTAAGAGGACTAGAGTGTTGATGGAGTACTGAAATGACCGATTCATAATATCCGAATGTTAAATTGCTCTGAAACATTTGGGGAGATTGAAGATCTGTTTCTTGTTTGTCCCATATCAGACAAACTGGGAATTTTTTCGATTGAGGGCGTGTACAACAATGATTATTTATTCGTACTTAGTTGGAGGCCATGTAGTGTCCTGTATGTGAGGATTCTCTTTCCCTTCATTCCTGTTTCAAAACCCTGATTCTTTTTTAGCCCTTAGTAAGTTGTCATGTAGAATTTTTGAGAAGAACCATGGAAAACAGATTTCTTCTCTTTTATTA
>NW_007247937.1:0-10513 GCF_000164805.1 Carlito syrichta | reverse complement strand
AAGCAACTTTATCTAATAAAAAATAACAAAACAAAAAGTGAAAAGAGTAGAGTCTGTCTTCACAGAAACCAAAAAACAGTGAAAAAAATATTGGCAATCCCCAAAAACGTAATGAGTTAACACCTAAAAAAGTGCTTCCCAGATTCCAAGCAATAGAACTCACCCAAAATAACCTGTTCCTGATGACTTCACCAATATCGATGAGAATGTGGATGCACAAATCTTCCAGGCCATGAAAACAGTGCACAGAATAAAGGGTGCTTTTAAGATCACTTGGAGTGCTCTATATATGTCTTCTTCAAATGTAGCATCTATTATTGACTGATTTTTTACTTTGACTCATTTGGTAAAATAAATGCAACAGAAGAAATTTAAATCATTCAATTTTGTTTTCAGTCTCTTTAGTACCAAGGTAACAAAAACATTCAGGGATACACCCAGACCACTGATGTACATTCTATCACTGTATATATATATATTTGTTATATTAATTTTGTTTTGTGCTTCTTTGTGTAGGGTGGGGGCAGGAGTATGCCTCCAGTTTCCCTTCTCCTAACTATCACCTACTCTACCAGGCCCATCCTAAAATTCACTTCCTTAAAATGGTTTCCAAATTTCTCTCCAATCTAATCGCAATTTAATTTTCACTTTTATCATGGTGCCTGCTCCCTCAAGTCTTCTGATATTTCTAGACTCATCTCTCACCACTCCTGAACCTATCTTCTTGCCTGACACCAATCTTTATTCATGCAGGTCACTCTTCTTAGAATGCTGTCCTCTGATCACCTGTTTAAATGTACTTATATTTCAAGGCCAAACCAAGTTGCACCTAATCCATTAAACAGTCCACAATCACTATATACCACATGACTTCTCCCTTCTATAAATCTGGAACTAGCCCCTGCTTGATTATTCATATGTCACCTATAGATGGTGTCTGCTCAGTCATCCTCCATTTTATCTCATCCCTTGACTGAACTTTATACTCCTTGGGGATGCATCTTTGCATCCTCTCCAGCATTTGAATCACATATAGGCCTGCAAAATGCTTAGGGACTGTGGTTTACTTCCAACCAATATCAGTGAAGTTTTAAAACTATTACATCATTAAGTGTTGAATTCAATGTCATTATTAGCTTTTCTGTGGTGAAATTTATTTACAGGTATAACTCTACAAGCCTAAAAGTTACAGTACACCAGGAAAATAATCAAGTTCTGACATCAAAGAGATCGTCCACTACCAAACAATTTGTTAAAAAAGAGAAACTTGGAGAGGCAGGGAAGAGGACAGCCAAGTCAATCAGGCTATGCGAGTCCCCGTGTGAGTGAATGAGTGTATGGAAAATTTTGTGTATGTGCTGGTGAGCGAGTGGACATGTAAGTGGCTGACTGAGAGAGGGCTAGGGACCTAGTGGCCATGACTCTCCTGGTGCAGCACCTGGTGCCACAGCATCTGGGCTTGGAACTTTGCGAATCCCAGGATGCAGAAGCTAAGCACCATTTTCTCTTTCTTTTCTTTACTTTTTTTTTAAATCAACAAGCCCCCCAACCCCTGGCAAAAAAAGCTGGGAGAAGCTAAGTGTGGCTCGTGAGCGGGTGGCCAGGCTCCTGGTGCAACAGCAGGTGCTGCAGCTTCTCACTTTGTCCCTGGCTCTTGCTGGCTTGCAGAAGTGGAGCACCATTTTTTTTTTTATTAAAGAAAACAGACAGAAGTTTTCCTTTAAAAAAGCAGCAGGGAGGCACTATTGCCCCAGGGGCTCCCACACCATTAAAGTAGGAGAGAAACTGCTCAAGGCTTTGCCTCATCACTTTAGCACCTGGCAGGGCACTGGAGAGGACTGTGTACAGAGTCCAGAGGCAAGTTTCCACAGAAGAGGACAAAAGAGGCACCCCACCACCATATTGAAGGCGGGGCAGGAAAGTGCAGGGCCCACAGATCTGATCTCTGGTGATTGATGGATCAACTACTCAGGGCTTGATCGTGGCCCAAAGGCAATATCCTGAGAACACAAACTTCAGAGAAACCTGATGAGTGCTGAGTTCCAGGCGCCCTATCCCCTGCCCTGATCCAGCTGTGGGACAAAGCGTGTGGCCAGAAGGGAGGATAAAGAACTCCAAAGAGATCAGTGGTGAGTCTGGGGCTGACACAAACCCCTCTTTCCCAGCAATGCTCTGAATGTCAGACCCACACAGTTGGGCCACCACTGGGAGGAACAAACACAGGTGGAGCCTGGACGTCAGTCACGATAGGATAACTCCATTCCAGGATAGGCCTGGCTGTGGCACCGCAGTAAGAGTACCTACCTGGGGAAGAGACAGTCCTGTACCTTCTCACTAGAGATCTCCCCGATCATAGGAGAGTGGGAGGGGAGGCCTGCAGACCCACCCATCTCCACTGCATCATTCCCTGAGAAGAGAGTGAAAGAGGTGGCTCTGCAGGAAAGACCTGATTAGAGGAAAAAATTACAGAGCCTGCCACAAGAGGGCATGTTTTTCTTTGTGTTTGTTGTTTGGCTTTTGCTTTTGTTTTTTAAATTTTCAATTACTTTTTGATAAAAAATAATTTTAACTGTTTTCTTGTTAGTTCATCTTTTAAAAAATATTTTTCCTTTGTGCATGAATGTGTTAGTGAGGGTTTGATCTGCAACTCCCCCCTAAATTTTTATTTTCCTTTTCTTTTTCTGTTTCTTCTTTTATTTGTCATTTTCTGTTTATGTGTATGTGAAAGATTGAGTGTTTATCTTTTGATTTTGTTGTGGTTGCTGGTTTTTGTTCTTTCGTTCTTCTTGGATCTTTTTTATATTCATTTTTTATAGTTTAAGGGGTATGTCAATAGATGTGTGAGGGTTCGACCTGAAACCCCTCCTTTTTTTTTCTTCGCTCTTTCTGTTCTTTATTGCTATTCACATTGTGCTAGGCATGTATGTGTGTGTTTAGTTTTCTTGTGGGGGTCTTTTTGTTGTTGATTGTTTTGTTTAGCTTTGTTGTTATTCCAGTTAGATTTGGAGTGTGTGTGTATGGTGTTTATTGCTTCTATTCATTTCCTCTTTGCATCATCCTATAGAGTGATAGTGAGGAGTGGGTCTCAGGGAAAAGAAAAAGCTATTCAGTAAATCATCTTGGGAAAACTGGCTGACCACATGCAGAAGATTGAAACAGGACCCCTACCTATTACCATACACAAAAATTAACTCTAAATGAATAAAATACCTAAAGGTAAAACCTCAAACTATAAGAATCTTAGAAAACGCAGGAGACACCCTTATGGAAATTGGAACTGGCTTCCAATTCCTACTCAGAACCCTAAAGGCCAATACCATAAGAAATAAGATAGACAAGTGGGACCTCATCAAACTAATGAACTTCTGCAAAACAGAAGACACCATCAAGAGAGCAGGGATACAGCCCACAGAATGGGAAATATTATTTGTCAACTGTATGTTTTACAAAGGTCTAACATCTAGGATCTACAAGGAACTCAAATGCTTGAAAGAAAAAAATAGTCTCTTTAAAAAGTGGACAAAATACATGAAAAGACACTTCTCAAAAGAAAATATATGGGCAGCCAGCAGACACTTGAAAAAGTGCTCTGCCTCAGGCCTCAGAGAAATGCAAATCAAAACCACATAGAGATACCACCTAACTCCAGTAAGAATGGCTATCATTAACATAACAAACAACAACAGATGCTGGCAAGGATGTGGAGAAAAAGAAATGCTTCTACAGTGCTGGTGGAAATGCAAACTAGTGCAGCCTCTTTGGAAGAAAATATGCGATTTCCAAATGAACTAGAAATTGATCTGCCATATGACCCAGCAATCCCCCTATTGGGAATATACCCAGAGGAACTCAAATCATTCTATAGAAAAGATGCCTGCACAGGTATGTTAGTTGCAGCTCTATTCACAATAGCAAAAACATGGAACCAACAATGCTGTCCATCAAGGCTGGACTGGATAAAAGAAATGTGGTACATATACACAATGGAATATTATGCAGTCATAAAGAAGGACAAATATATGGACTTTGCAGCAAGTTGGATAGATTTGGAGTCAATGACACTCTATAGTCAATCACAGAAACAAAGAACAGAGTGCCATATGTTCTCACTCATAAGCAGACCTTGACCAATTATAATACTATGAGAAAGTATTGGCAGTAATGGGAAACTGTCAGGGGAAAGGAGTGGGATTGTCAGTTGAGGGAAACTGCTATGGGAGGTAGGGGCAGACCTCATCAACAAGGGTACCTGCATAATCAATGTTTGTATACCTAACCCTGAATTGTGTTCCACATCTTTATAACAAAAAAAATTAAAAAGAGAAACTTAAGAAACAATCAATTCTCAAAACTCACCTTCATGTCAAGAGGAAGTAATAAACTAACAATCTAAACACTAGGTCTAGTTTCACATTATACACTATTTCAAACATATTTTTATTCAACTTGGAACTAATTTTCCTTCCAAATAAATGTAGAGATCACTACACTCTTTTTTATCTTTCAAATTGCAAAAAGGAAATCTATGTTCCATTTTTGAAAGAAGAACTGAGGAGACAGATATAATGAAATGATACTTTGTGTAGAATACAGCAAATAACTGAATCAAATCAACCAAAATTTTAATGATGAAAGATAAAACTCCATTTGTAAAACTCTATAAGCCAGGCTAGTGAGTCAGTAAACATTGTCACAATTATGCTCATGTGTACCTTTGGGGTGACTTTAAGTCACAAGTCAATGTTTTCGCAACTGCTAAGGATGACTGATTATAGCCTAAAATCATAGTGCCACTAGCATAGTGAGCAAACGTCAAAAATGGTACCAACACACTGTCCCATCTCAGCTTGTCACTCCTGAAAAATTATACTTATTTCTAAAATACAAATACAAAAGACAAGGCAACCAGTAAATTAACAATTATGAATTGTTTTCTATTTTAGCAGCTACACGTACCATTCAGCTTTCTATGTCAATACAATAACTAACCTAGAATAAATATATAATTAACAGTATGTTCTCTGTTAAGCCAGTAACAAAGAAACCCTTTAGTGCAGTAAAACAAAGTCCTGTCATATCCCCATTTTTTACAAAGAAGCATGAAAGTCTTTCACAATGGTTCAAACTGTATTTATAGTAACAAGGTAAAGACTTGAGATGAAAGTCAAAAGGATTAAAGTCAAAGCTCCAGCTCAATATGAGTTACAGTTTTGATTTTTATTCTTATAGTGGTCTACAAATATTAAGACAGAAAACACATCCATGTGATTGTAGGATCCTCTGAGACTCTACAACCTTAGAAAAGCCGATAAAACTGATGAAAATGCATCTGGCTTGGCAGTAGACTCCATATTAAATGGTAATGCTCAAAGTAATGACTACAACAGCAGAAGGCTGTGGGGAGGGGAGGAGGCAAAAGGCTGAAATTTCTGCAACTGACACTGGGCAGAAAGAAAAATAAGGGGAAAAAAGATGTGCTAATACTGTTTGAAAATGGCAGCCTGTTAATAATCATTGCATTCCTGAAAACACAGGCAGATGATACCACCATTCCTTTTTACATGAGCTAAGCAAGCCCACCAAGCACAAGCGTTACATACCTCTTTGAGGAAAATGAGACCACTTCATAGCTGAATCTATATCTAAAACCAATCCCTGGAGTTACCACTGAGAGCTTGTAGATTTGGAAATTGTAGACTTTTCTCACTAAGAAAGAAAACTGAAATTCTTTTGTCAACTGGAAATTCTTAGTTACTCTAGAAAGAATTGTACTTCTACATATATATTTTTCTTTTAAAAAAGCAAAACTACATTTAAACATAAGCTTTTAGTCACAGTCCAAATATCTATTTGCCATTTCCTCTCCCTTGATGACTTCTCTTTCAAGAAAATCACACACACACATACACACACACACACACTCACACACACTCACTTCAACAGGAGAGATATACATTATATAATATATATTCTGTATGAAGTAGAAGATTCTTCCTGTCTTTAGTTCACAAAGTGCAAAAACCACATATTGAGTTGCATATTTTCTATTCATTGTTAGCCCTTATTTTAAAAATCAGACACCTGGCTTAACATTTTATGGAGAAAAGTTTAAAAGCCCATAACAACAGCAGCAAAATCAACAGGAGCATTGTAAAACATAAAATATCAGCATCTATATCACAGAAAATCTCTAAAATATCTATTTTTAATTGATTGCAAAGTAATTCAATCAGTTGTAAAAGTAAAACTATTTTGTCATGCATGTTTGGAAGAGTTCAATTCATTTGCATTCATGTATTCACAAAGAAAACATGAAAAAAAGACCGTTATTACCCAATGGATCGATGTTTTCTTTCTTCACAAAATAAGTGAATTATCATATACCAGTTTTAAAAATCACAGATTTCTGAAATGACATTCACAGCATAATTTCTTGATATTTCATTTACTATTTTATATCAACTGATGCATTTTAACACATGCACACTTTTGCACAATTGCCAGGGGAAAAATAGCCTAAACCAAATTGAAAAATTACCATAACTACTAGTTCAATATGTGTAGTGAAAATAGAGACATGTGTTCTTCCATTTATTCTTTTGAGTTGATCAGTCCTTGTGTGTCTTTTCCCATCAAATGAAACTTTGGAGAAGGAAAGTTAAAGTTTTAACAAAAAGAAAGTGCCTTAGAAATTTCAAATTATGTCAATACAGATATATCATGTTTAGATTAAATAAAATACAGTACTTTAAAGAATAGTAATATATACTGATGGACTACTGATAGCTATCTTTATATTCCTTCAAGATGATGATATTTATTAAATAAACTTCTGCAGGCAGATATGGCAATTCATGAATCATTATGCCAAAATATTTATAAATCAACTCATTGTTCACTTGTTATGATATACATTGGAACTCTATAACAGTACTTGATTGCCACTCTAAGGAACCTGAATAATGCATTTCAGAAGACTTGCACACCCCCAAACAATTCTGGATTAATAGCCGAGCAAACAAGAAGTAATGTACTCCACTCCAGCAAAACCTGTTATAACATCAATCTGACTTTTCCTTAACACTTACTGCTTACTTCTCACACATTCTCCACAACAAAGTTTCCTCTCCCAGAAGCAGTTCATTGGGGAATCTCTATCACATGCTCATTCATCCACAGAAAGAGAAATTTAGTGATTAACAGGATCACAGATAACTTATTCCACTATGAAATGAAGAGATGATGTAAAGGGCCTGGCCACTCCAGCTATCAATAACTCCATTGCAATTAAAAAGGTCTTTTGTCACTTTTTCACTGGGCAATAAGGCCAATTATCTAAAACCCTTTCCTGGGATTTAGACACATACCAGAGCAAGGCCCTTCAGGCAAACTCGAATGATCACTTTTGACAAATGTTCTGCTTGAGCATAATGTAGTTATTCCAATGCTTTTAGAAATGACTACACTTACAGTAAAACAATCTTTACAAAGGCAACCCTAAAACACATTCTGGTTCACCTCCCCTACCCACACACACACCCACACACCCTTGCTGTGTGCAGTCAGGTTTCTTTTGGCCAATTTAAAACAGCAGGAGAACACAGTAAGGGAATGGGATGAAGCTGGTGGGGGCAGCAGAAGAATGGGATCCCTGGCCACCACTGAGACAGCTCTGGAGTTGTTCTGCTTGGCCCCTCTCACAGTACAATTTAACATCATGGGAAATGGGAGGCTGCAAGCAAATTCGCTCACGCAAACTCCCCTACTCCAACCACACCTTAAACCCTCACAAGACATCCCACCTCACCGTAAAATGCCACTTCCTCCCCCAAATTCATGGGACGCTGCCCACCCCATACAGGTTGTGCCGCCTGTTTCCCTCTGTCCTGCCCTTGCTTAAAACCACAGACATAGTGATCTTTGTAACTTGTCCTGTGCACTCACACTCACACACTCACACACACTCACATTACTTCCTTCTGCTGGACTTCCTCAAGCCTGCTCTGACGAGGCTGGGTGTATTCCCAGGGCTTTGTTGAAAGGGCACTGAGCCAGTTTCTTGTGATACACAACTAATATTGTCTGTGTGACTTCACACAAGATTGGGTTACCTACATAACCTTAAGCAATGCAAGACCAAAGAGCCATGTCCATAAACAAATGCAATACCATATCCTAACATAATTATTTGAAATTGGGTGGAATCATTCTTTAGAGTAAAACTCTATGCATAAGCAAATAACTGAACAGCTGTTGCTTACGTATTTTTAAAATTATAATTTCCAGGTTTGAAATTTATGAAAGAATTAGACTGTTGTCCTTATGAACAAACTACCAAAAAAGTTGTGTGAAGTCTTCTTACACCTCTGGTGGTTGTTTAGGTCAATAGAGTTATTGTTAAGTAAAGAAAAAATGACACTATGACCCACACTGTAATTATGTTTATTTGTCTTGAGTATCTGAAAACATAAATGTCTCTCCTGCTGGATTATTGATCTAAGTTACTTCCTGAATATAATAATAATTGTATGTAAATAGTACTCTGTTTTTTTCAAATACATTACCTCATTTGATCTTCAAAACAAGTTAAACATATATCTTTCCCTCAACCACACAAATGAGAAAATGAAGCTTAAAACCATGACAGCATATTCAAGATATATTAATCTGTTTTAAGAACTCCACTTGTCTATTGACCCTAATCTTATGTTGTTGATATTTTCCACTCTGCCTGCTTAAAATAAATATTCATGCCTAAGAAATGAACACTTACATCTAATGAAAAGACATATGTCTAAAAATGAGAACAATTATAGTAAGGTGATTCATTTGAGAGCACTGTCAAATGACTGAAGTAATAAGCATGTTTGATTACCATAACAAAGCAGAGACAATTCATATTTATAAAGAGCCCCATATGTTAATTCATTTAAAATATTTGTTTTATTAATTTATTATTCCAAGAATAAACTCTGCATCAGTTTGAGGAATCATAAAAGGATTATCTCCTCTTTTCCTTTTATAAAAAAATGAATTTAGAGAACATGCTAAAGTTATCCCCAGGGGAAAATTTTGCCCATGCCATTTGCATAATTCTATCCAGGTATATTGTATTTTTACTTTCCATTTCAAATATATTCAATTTGTATCAAATTCACATCAGCTTTATTTTCAGGAATACTTTTTATGTCTACAGTCAATACATTTTCAAAGTATTTTCATTCTGTTTTTTTCCTACTTGGAAATACCTATTTTAAACAATCAGACCAAAACACATAATTTGTTATTTTCTATGAAGTAGTGCTTAATAAGAAGTTTTGGAGCCAGCTTAAAAAAAATGCATATTCAGTTACATCACACAAATGTCAGTTTCTGTTTTTAAGGAAAATAAAATATATTGTCCCACTTAGACAGATGTAAATTGATGGTGAAACAACATAAGAAAAACTATTGTTTATGCACTCAGTGACTGATTGTGAGCCAAGAAAGAATAAGCAATATTATGAACTGATTCAGATTCTACCTCTACTTTTGGATACTTGAATGTAAATACTGTATAGCAGGTTAAGTTTCGTTAAACACTTGGTCAATTCCAAAATAACATGCTTTACCAAGCACCAGGTATAGGTCATTGCTATATTCTTTCTTCTGCATTTATCTTACATTCAGCCACACTTTTTCATATGGTTCACTCATTTTCTCAACAAATTTTTTGTCGAGAGAGAGAATAGGTGAATCAATTTTATATATTTTACAATTATAGAAATATTTTTAACATAAAGTGATAACCTTAATGAAAAGTGTAAAATTAAAGTTATATAAAAATTATTAAGGAAAAAAATTTTTACTAAAGAGAGGTCCTTTCAGGTGACGTTTGAAGAATGGGTAGGATTTCAACATCCACATGTGCATAAATGGAGAAAAACATTTCCAACCACAAATGCAGTAAAGTTCAACTAAACAAATGAAGACTTGGAAAATATTAGATAGATGACATCTACCAAGCACTGAGAGCCTTCAGTTGAATTTATATCAGATCACACTGCATTTCAAAAATTCTTTCTTTAGATGGGGAGAGGGGAATAATAATGCAGAACACAGGCTCCAGTCAGAAGTGCCTGTATAAGCTCTTTTTCTGTCCCCACTTCAAGTACACAACAATAGGGCATGCTCTAGAGTTCAATTTGCCTGTAATGTACCTTTTCTGCATTCCTTGCTTGCTTCCTTTCCATTCCCCACACTCAATCACTAATCTTATCCTGCTTCACAGATTCTCAGTAAATGTTTCCTCAACTTATCTGAACTTTGCTCAGAAAAATTTTCACAAACATCTGGTCTTGAAGGAAAAAGGAGTCTTAAAGTATCAGATTCTTAAAAGTTTTCTCAGGATATAGATAAATAAGAATGGACAAAGCTTAAAGGACAATACCAACTGCTGTGATATGCACATGACACAAAATTCCATTTGTCAACCAAAGGCCTCTCCAGGTACAGTCTCTATAAGCACATAATG
>NW_007247936.1:5682-7975 GCF_000164805.1 Carlito syrichta | reverse complement strand
TAATGTTTTTTGGGACTAGTACCCAAGATTCCTGTTTCGCCTTCCCAAGACCTCCCCAAAATATGGAATCTTCCAAACCCAGCATCCCAATTCCTACCTACCCACCAACAAGAATTTTCAAGTAATTTGTAGTCACCTGAATCGAGGAATTTTGTAAAAATATACCTTTGTTTCTGAGGAATATGATTGTTGTCATAGATATTCCCAGGAAACAAAAGGATTTGTAGGGCCAGCTTCTTTATTACAACTAAAAAGATGACAAGAAATTTCCTGTGCATCTGTAATGACAGATTTATTGTATCCACGGAGAAAGTAGCTATGAAAAATGTAGGGACCTAGAAGCCCAGATTGCTGATTAAACCTTATCAAGAGACCCTGAATATTCCGGTTAATGAGAATTCCTAGAACTGGATTTCCTTTTGGTTCTCAGTTGATGCCCTGATTTTCCCTTTTGATGTGGATTCCAAACTCTGTATACAAAAAGAAAAGTGCCCAGAAGTTTTCTAGGGACGTAGAATTCATGATTCCTGGTTACTTTTAAAAATACGTACTAAATATTTGGCAACTGTAAAACCCTTGTCCCCTCTTAAAATAAGAAGCGAAACACAAGGAGATGGATTACAGGGTTCACCTTAAGAAAAGAGTTACATCCACATATGGCAAGAAGATTCCATTTGTCCTGAAATCTGGCCTTAGTTGTTCCGAGCAACCTAACGGACTTGGAGAGCCCGATAGCCATTTACAACTTTCAAGAGGACCAGAATGTTGCTGGAATCCTGAAATGACCGATTCGTAATGTCCGCATGATAAATTGCTTTGAAACATTTGGGGAGCTCGAAGCCCTCTTTCTTTTTTGTGCCATAGCAGAAACCCTGGGAATTTTTTGGATAGTAGACTCGTAAAACAAAGATTCTTTATTCGGCCTTAGTTGGAGGCCATGTAGTGTCCTGTATGTGAGGACTCTCTTTCCCGAGATTCCTGTTTCAAAACTCTGATTCCTGTTTAGCCTTTAGTAAGATGCCATGTAGATTTTTTGATAGAGAAACCGTGGAAAACAGATTTCTTCTTTTTTCTTAGCAATAGGCCATGTAGTTTCCTGTTTATGTGAACTGCTATTACCCACATTCATGACTCGAATCCCTAATCCTTCTTGAGCCGTCAGCAAGATATTTTGCAGCATTTCACGACTGAGGAATCCTATAACCCAGATCCTTGTTTTTAGCAACCGACGTGCACTTGCCTGTATATGAGTACTCCCTTACCTGGACACATGCATCGAAACCCTGATGCTTGTTTAGACCTTAGGAATACGCCGGGTAGTTTTTTGGGGATTGAGAACACATGTTACACAGATTCCGTATTCTTTCTTAGGAAAAGTCCGTGCAGATGCCTGTATATGAGGATTTCATTTACCCAGATTATTCTTCAAATACCCAAATTCGTATTTAGCCATTAGCAAGACACCCTGAAGTTTTTTTGGGGATTGAGGACACATGTAAACCACATTCCTTATGCTTCCCTAGCAATAGATAGGGCAGTTTACTGTATATGAGGACTCCCATTATCCAGATTCCTACTCCCAAAACCGTTAGCAAGATGCTCTATAGCTGCTTGGGATGGAGGACTCATAACCAAGATTCCTTATTCTTCCATAGCAACAGGTGGTGTAGTGTTCTGTATTCAGGTCTCCCATTACCGAAATTCCTGCTTCATTCTCAACAAGACACCGAGACTTTTCGTGGTGACCTAGAATTCCAGTTGCTTGGATATCTAGAGAAAGTCTCCCTTAAAGTTCTTTTGGAATTGGAATTCAAGATTCCTGGTTCCCTTGTCAAAAGACAAACTAAAAATGTTGCGACATAGAAGCCCAGATTGCTGATTAAACCTTATCAAGAGACGTTGTAGATTTAGGCAATTAAGAACTACAAGAACCCGATTCCCTTTCCGTTCTCAGCAAGAAACTCTGTATACAAAAATGCAGATGCCCAGATGTTTCCTAGGATGTGGATTCCATGAATCCTGGTTACATTTTAATAATTCGTACTAAATATTTGGCAACTACAAAACCCTCGGCCCCTCTACAAATAAAGTACAAACGGAATTTTAGGGATTACAAAGTTCATCTTATGACCAAAGTTACATCTAAATACGGAAAGATGATACTTTTTTTTCGGGAATCTGGCCTTGATTGTCCCGAGGAACCTAAGGGACTTGTACTACCAGATACCCGATTACAACTCACAAGAGGACCAGAATGTTGCTGGACTTCTGAAATGACTGATTCATAATACCC
>NW_007247936.1:0-5302 GCF_000164805.1 Carlito syrichta | reverse complement strand
TGCTTCGAAACTATGATTCTTTTTCAGCCCTTTCCAAGATGCCCTGCAGATTTTTGGGATTGAGGACTCGTGTAAACCAGATTTCTTATTCTTTCTTAGCAAAAGATCATGTAATTTCCTGTATATAAGGACTCCATTTTCCCAGATTCATGCTAAAAACACCTGATTCGTGTTTAGCCCATAGGAAGACAAACTGAAGTTTTTTTGTGATAGAGGACACGAGTAAGGCAGATTACTTATTCTTACTTATCAAGAGGCAGTGAAGTTTCCTGTATGTGAGGACTCCCATTACCCAGGTTCCTACTTCAAAACATGAATGGTGGTTACCACTTAGGAAGATCATCTGTAGCTTTTGGGATTGAGGACTCATGGTAACTAGATTCCTTATACTTCCTAAGCAATATGACGCGTAGGTTCCTGTATATGCGGATTCCCATTACCCAGGTTTCCACTTCACTCTGCAGGATGCCAAGATAGTTACTGGTGACCGAGAATTCCAGTTATTTGGATATCAAGAGAAAGACTCCCATAATGTTCGTTGGAAACTGGGATCCTAGATTCTTGGTTCCCCTTCACAAGACCCTCCCTAAAATGTGGAATCTTCAAAACACAACATCCCAATTCCGGCCTGCCTGCCCACAAGAATTTTCTGTAGTTTGGGGTCACCTGAATTGAGGGATTTTGTACCAATATACCTTTTGATTCTGGGAAACATGATTATGGTCGTAGATGTTCCTAGGGAAGAAAAGTATTTGTATGAACAGATCCTTGATTACAACTATCAAGATGACAAGAAAGTTCCTGAGGATCTGTAATGACAGATTTAGTGTATCCATGGAGAAATTTGCTCTGAAAAATGTAGGGACCCAGAAGCCCAGATTGCTGATTAAACCTTTTCAAGAGGCCCTGTAAATTCCGGTTAATGAGAACGCCTACAACCGGATTTCCTTTTCGTTCTCAGCAAGATGCCCTGATGTTCCCTATTCATGTGGATTCCAAACTCTGTATACAAAAAGACAGATGCCCTGAATTTTCCTCGGGACGTGGAATCCATGATTCCTGGTTACCTTTAAAAATGCTTACTAAATATTTGGCAACAGCGAAACCCTTGTTCCCTCTCAAAATAAACATTGAAACGGAAGGGGAAGGATTACAGGGTTCACCTTTAGACCAGAGTTACATCCACACATGGCAAGAAGATTCCTTTTGTTCTGAAATCTTGCCTTACTTGTTCCGAGGAATCTAATGGACTTGGAATGTCCGGTACACGTTTAGAACTTTCAAAAGGACCAGAATGTTGCTGGAGTCCTGAAATGACCGATTTGTAACATCCGCATGATAAATTGCTCCGAAATGTTTGGGGAGCTCGAAACCCTGTTTCTTTTTTTTAATTTGAGTTGGAGTCCTGCTCTGTCGCCCAGACTAGAGTGCAGTGGCAGTTATCGATCACCACAGCCTCGACTTGCAGGGCTCCGGCGATCCTTTTGCCTCAGCCTTCCAAGTAGATGAAATTACAGGCATGCGCTACCACGCTCGGACGTTTTTTTCATTTATTGTAGAGATGAGGTCTTACTGCCCAGGCAGGTCTCGAACATGTGGGCTCAAGCAATTCACTCACCTCAGTCTCCCAAATGCGTGGGTTTACAGGCTGAGCCACCAGCTTGGCTAAAGTCCTGTTTCTTTTTTGTGCCATAGAAGAAAACCTGGAAATTTTTTGGACTGAGGACTAGTACAATAATAATTCTTTATTTGTCCTTTACTTGGAGGCCGTGTAGTGTACTGTATGTGAGGACTCTCTTTCCCTAGATTCCTGTTTCAAATCCCTGATTCTTGTTTAGCCCTTACTAAGACGCCATGTAGATATTTTGATAGAGGAACATGGAAAATAGATTTTTTTTCCTTAGCAAGAGGCCATGTAGTTTCCTGTATATGAGGACTGCTATTACGCACATTCATGCCTCGAATCCTGACTCTTCTTTAGCCTTCAGCAAGATGCCCTGTAGATTTTCAGGACTGAGGACTTGTATAACCCAGATTCCATATTTTTAGCAACAACCATGCTGTTGCCTGTATATGAGTACTCCTGTTCACTGATACTGGCGTCGAAAGCTTCATTCTTGTTTAGATCTTAGGAAGATGCCGTATACTTTTTTGGAGATTGAGAAAACATGTCACCCACATTCTTAATCTTTCTTAGGAAAAGTCATTGCAGTTGCCTGTATATGAGTATTTCATTTCCCTAGATTATGCTTCAAAAACCCAAATTCGTGTTTAGGCCTTAGCAAGACACCCTGAAATTTTATTGGGATGGAGGACACGTGTAAACCACATTCCTTATTCTCCTTTAGCAAAAGACAGCACAGTTTCCTCTATATGAGGACTCCCGTTATCCAGATTCCTACTCCCAAAACCTGAATCGTGGTTATCTCTTAGCAAGATGTTCTGTAGGTTTTGGGATGGAGGATTCGTGTAAGCAAGATACCTTATTCTTCCGTAGCAACAGGTCGTGTAGTGTTCTGTATATGAGGACTCTCATTACTGAAATTCCTGCATCATTCTCAGTAAGATGCCAAGATTTTTCCTGGTGACCAAAAATTCCAGTTGCTTGGATATCAAGGAAAACACTCCCATAAATATCTTGAGGAATTGTAACCCAACATTCCTGGTTCCTTTTCAAAAAACACACTAAAAATGTGGCGACATGGATGCCCAGATTGCTGATTAAACCTTATCAAGAGACTTTGTTGATTTCGGCGATTGAGAACTCCAAGTACCGGATTCCCTTTCCGTTCTCAGCAAGGTGCCCTGATTTTCCCTGTCCATGTGGAATCCACACACTGTGCACAAAAATGCAGATGCCCAGATTTTTCCTGGGGACGTGGAATCCATGAATCCTGGTTCCATTTTAACAATTCGTACTAAATATTTGGCAACTGCAAAACCTTTGGTCCTTCTCTAAATAAAGTTCAAACGGAAATTTAAGGATTACCAAGTTCATCTTAAGACCAACGTTACATCCAAATATGGCAAGATGATACCTTTTTCCGGGAATCTGACCTTAATTGTCCTGAGGAACTTAAGGGATTTGTACTACCAGATACCCGATTAAAACTCTCAACAGGACCAGAATGTTGCTGGAGTCCTGAAATGACTGATTCATAATACCCACAAGACAAATATCTCTGAAATATGAGACGAGCTTGAAGCCTTGACTCTTTTTTATACCGCAGCAAGACACACTGAGAATATTTCAGTTTGTTAACTAGTATATCACAGATTCCTTATACTTCTTTACCGAGGGGCTGTGTAAAATCTGTATATGAGGACTCCCTTTCCCCAGAATCCTGTTTGGAAACCCTGATACTTTTTTTGCCATTAGCAAGATGTCATGTAGATATTGTGACGGAGGAACCATGTAAAAGAGGTTTCTTAGTTCTCCTTAGCTAGAGATTATACAGATTCTGCATATGAGGACTGCTATTACCTATGTTCCAGCTTCTAAACCTTGATTATTGTTTAGCCCACAACAGATGTCCTGTTGATTTTAAGGACTGAGGACTGCTAGAACCCCGATTCTTTTTCTTCCTTGGCAAGGGACTGTGTAATGTCCTGTATATGAGGACTCCCTTTCCCCAGAATCCTGTTTGGAAACCCTGATTCTTGTTTTGCCATTAGCAAGATGTCATGTAGATATTGTGATGGAGGAACCGTGTAAAACAGGTTTCTTATTTCTCCTTAGATAGAGATCGTGTAGATTCTGTATATGAGGACTGCTATTACCTATGTTCCAGCTTCTACACCCTGATTATTGTTTAGCCCACAGCAGATGGCCTGTTGATATTTAGGACTGAAGACTTCTATGACCCCGATTATTTTTCTTCCATGGCAAGGGGCTGTGTACATTCCTGTATATTAGGACTCTCATTCGATACCCCCTGCTTCAAAACTCTGATCCTTTTTAGCACTTTCCAAGATGCTCTGTAGATTTTTGGGATTGAGGACTTGTGTAACCCAGATTCCTTAATCTTTCTTAGCAAAAGGTCATGTAGTTGCCTGTAAATAAGGACTCCACTTCCCAGATTCATGCTCGAAAACACCATGATTCGTTTTTAGCCCATAGCAAGTCGACCTGAAGTTTTTTTGGGGATTGAGTACACGAGTAACGCAGATTCCTTAATCTAACTTAGAAATAGGCAGTGAATTTTCCCGTATGAGAGGATTCCCATTACCCAGAATTCTACTTCAATAACCTGATATTGGTTACCTCTTAGGAAGACGGCCCGTAGTTTTTGGGATGAGGACTCATATAAGGAAGATTCCTTATACTTCCTTAGCAGTATGACGTGTAGTTTCCAGTATATGACGACCTCCATTAACCAGCTTCCTGCTTCACTCTGCAGGATGCCGAGACAGTTCCTGGTGACTGAGAATTCCTGTTTTTTGGAAATCAAGAGAAAGACGTCCATAATGTTCTTTGGGAACTGGAATCCAAAATTCCTGGTTCCCCTTCACAAGACCTCCCGAAAAGATGGAATATTCCAAACCCAAATCTGTAATTCCTACCTGTCCACCCACAAGAATTTTCTGTATTTTGAGGTCACCTGAATCGAGGAATTTTGTACCAATATACATTTTGATTCTGGGGAATATGATTATGGTCATAGATGTTCCTAGGAAACAAAAGGATTTGTTGTGACAGAACCTTGATTACAGCTAATAAGAGGACCGGAAAGTTCCTGAGGATTTGTAATGACAGATTTAGCATATCCAAGGAGCAAGTAGCTCTGAAAATGTACGGACCCAGATGCCCAGATTGCTGATTACACCTTATAAAGGGGCCAGGTAGATTCCGGAAAATGAGAACACTTACAACCGGATTTCCGTTTCGTTCTCAGTAACATGCCCTGATTTTTCCTGTCGATGTGGATTCCAAACTCAGTATATCAAAAGACAGATGCCCAGAAGTTTCCTAGGGATGTGGATTTCCTGATTCCTGGTTACCTTTAAAAATACGTACTAAACATTTGGCAACTGCAGAACCCTTATCCCCTTTCAAAATAAAAAGAGACACAGAAGGGGAAGGATTACATGGTTCACCTTAAGACCAGAGTTACATCCAAATATGGCAAGAAGATTTTTTTTGTCCTGGAATCTGTCCTTAGTTGTTCCCAGGAACCTAATGAACTAGGACTGCCCAATACCCGTTTACAACTTTTAAGAGGACCAGAATGTTGCTGCAGTCCTGAATGACCGATTCATAATCTCCTCATGCTAAGTGCTGAGTAATATTTGGGGAGATCGA
>NW_007247935.1:84550-91202 GCF_000164805.1 Carlito syrichta | reverse complement strand
TAATGAGGGAATGTAGAGTTAACTGGACTCAAAACATCCCAAGCTACTGGCAGCTGGAATGAAAAGAGGAATCGTGCAGACAGTTGCTCATGTTTATTGCTGAACATGAAATTAGAATGGTACTTCATCTTCTCCACAGGTACAAGAATATAGTTATTAATTATAGCAAAACATATTTATCGACAACCCTAAGCTTGCAAAATCTCACACTCAGCAAATGGCTTTCAAAGTTCATCAAAAAAGCACTTTAGAATCAATACAAAAGCATGGCACGGTGGATGAATCTGTGCCTAGGAAAATTCTACATCCTGAAAGCATGGCATAGAGTGTTCATATTTATGCATGCAAACATCAGAAATACTTTCTTTGTTCTTCTATGAAACCCGTTAGACAAAAAAAAAAAAAAAAATTTACCTACTTCTCCATTGCTTTTTGTAGGTATAATTCCAGAATATTAGAAGGACTGGACTAATTTTGTTTTTTTCCTAGAGGTTTAAAAAGTAGTCTTACCCCTTCTTTGAGCCACCCAACTGCCAATTATATGAAGTCATTTGTTTATTCATTAGTCTAACAAAAGTCTGTTGTGCATCTGTTGTGTGGCAGGTAGTAGGCTAGGTGTTGTGGAGAACACATATAAATACTTACAAGCTTAACATTTGATGAGATCTATGTTATGAAATAACTAGGATACACTTCAAGAGAGTGTTTGATCAAATGCTGAGTTGTATCCAGTGAACTTTAGGAAGCATCTTAGTCCTCAGGGAGACAGGCACCAGAAGGATTGGCAGGCGGGATTCTGAGCTACATTCATTACAAGAAAGAAACAGTCATGACACGGTTAGGAAAGATATTACAGACATAGAAAGCAGTGACAATGAGGTCCCAGAGGAAGAGACAATCTTGGCAAGTTGGAGAAATAACAAGGAAGCCAGTGTAGCTGGAGCATAGTGAATGAGAGGATGAGAAGTTAAGATGAAAATGGAGGAAAGCATAGTAACCTATGGAATGGCATGTCCATTGTATCCTGAGGGTAATGGGAAGTAATCAAACACTTTAGGATATTCTAGAAAAATAAGCAGCCAAAATTATCTTTGAGTTTTAATTCTTGTCAAATAATTTTTAAAAGTTGAACTTCAGACAATTTGAAAATATCTTTCCTGGTCAAAATCTAGAAATTAAAAAAAAATCAATTAAGGTCAAGTTCTTCACCCTTAATTGCTATCTAAATTTCAGGAAAATACTTGACAACCCATATAATTTCCAAACCATTTTTAAGTGTCAGATACATTCCAGTAAATTTTTTAAAAAAGATACTCAAGTTTCCAAAATTCTATGCCAGTAAGTAGATTTTGGCATAACATTTATAGACTATAGTCCTAATAATTTTATTCTGAAAAACAAAAAAAGTTAAAATAGGTATTTCCAATTGTTCATGGCAGCCATAAGAGTATCAATAAGGTAACAACAGAATGTCTAATATTCATCAAAGGCATTTCCTGCTACATCTCCAGGATAAAGTGGTTGTGAAAATATACCCCTAGGTAACTAAATGAATTGACCTATGACATAAAGTTGTTAACTATAAGCCAATTAAGCTTTGGAGGTCTGCCAACATAATTATTAAAGCTTTAGAGTGGGTGCTATTAAGCCATACTTTCTGACAGTAATTAGGTGACAGGGTCAGTTATCTGCTAAGGCCATCCTTAGTTGATGACAATAAAACACATGAACAGCACATACAACCATTCTCCCCACTTTCCTTTGGTCTTTTCCTTGGGGTAGGGACAAGAATGATTTTTCTCATTTCTCAAGTCAGCCAGTAGAAAGTATGCTTTTTCTAGCCTGGGTTCTTAAGCCTTCTTGGTGGAGTGCTGCTTGGGCTCAAGAGCTGGATAATTATTCTAGCCTGGATAGGGGTTTACAACACATGAGAGGATTCAAGCTTCTTGACAGCTACACCAAAACAGTAGAGAGGATGAAACATATGAACTACATAGGCCCAAAGACAAAATCTAGGATGGTTCAGGTCTGGCACTTGTGTTTGCTTTTTGAAGACCTAGCCATGTTTTTGAGAGATTATTAATCGGGAAATCATACAAACCTTTCCTCGTCTAGATTTAGATACTGGTCTCTGCCTGATTTGGGGGAAGCAACACATTATCACATTCCAATTATTTTTAGATTGAAATCATTTTAAAGCAAAGAAAAAGTTTCCTTGGGGAGGTCTCCCACAAATAAATATTTTATAGGGATAGGAACTGAGACTTAGAAAAATGATATAACTTTCTCAAGGACAGGCTCATTAGGGATTGTTTCTAGGGGTGTGTGCCATCATTAATTTATTAGCTCAATACATGCTTATTGAGTACCTACCTTTTTCAAACATTGTGTTATCTATTGGGAATTAAGTGATAAAAACAGTTTTCTTTTTAAACCGCCTTTATAGAGTTTACAGTCTACGAGGACAACATATGCTAAATAATTAATTATGCAATTAATGGTTATGAAAAGGACTATAAAGTAAAAATATAAGCATGCTAAAAAATATACATGGGAGAATGGCTAGCCTGATTTGAGGAATCAAAAACAGCTTTCATGAGAAAGTGATATTGACGCTTATACCCTGAGGATGAATATAATTAATCAATAAAAAGATAAATGTTAAATGATGGAGTCTATGAGGAGGAGAAGAAGAAGACAAGCAGAACCAAAGGTCATGTGTAAAGTTCCTGAGGCAGGTAAAAGTAGACATGTACAGAGATATTAATAAAGACTGATGTGAATACAATACAGGAAGTAAGGAGAAATGTGGTTGACAAGGAGGCTAGAGAACTTGGTGGTGGACAGATAAGGATGGGGCAACAGTAGAATTTTAGATTATATTCTCAAGAGCAATGGGAAGATATTGAATTATTTTAAAGAAAAGAGCACACATTTTAAATTTTGATGGCTTTATTTTCGAATAAGTAATTTACATACATGTTTCAAAATTTCAAGTATAGACAAAGCATATGATGGAAATATCTCTTCTCCTCCCACAACTGTTCCCCCAGCGAGTCATTTCTTCTTCCAAGAGCAGCTATTTTTTTAATGAAAATATCCCAAAGTACACACACATACCACAATTCACTTTTTAAATACCAATCACAGCATATTGCCCTACTCATTGCTTTTTTCATTTAAGAATTTGTTTTTGGAAACTGCTGGGTAGTGTCAAGTTGAGGTTTTGGATCTCCTTGTTGATTTTTTACCTTGGTGATGTATCTAGGGTTGTTTGTGGAGTATGTAAGTCCCCAGCTATGACAGTGTTAGAGTTAATATCTTTTTTTAGTTTACCTAGAAACTACTTTATAAAAGTTGGTGCTCCTATATTGTGTGCATAAATATTTAGGATGGCTATTTCTTGCTGATGGAGTGAACCTTTTAGCATTATGTAGTGAACTTCCATATCTTTTTAAAATTATTGATAGCTTAAAGGATATTTTATGTGATATTAAGATTGCAACTCTTGCTTTCTTTTGTGTTCTGTTTGCCTGAAATTTGTTTTCCATCCTCTGACTTTGTCAGTCTATGTCTTTTCAGTGGTTCATCCAGTCCATTCACGCTCAGGCTAATTATTGAGATGTTAGAGTTTATCCCTGTAATGAAGTTCTTATAGAGTTTGTTGTTGTTGTTTGCTTGTTTATTTGTTTGTTGGTTTTTTTATTTTTTGTTTGATATGTGTGTGTTTTCAATCTTTTTCCTGAATTCTTGGGAAGAGCATGGTCTTTCTTTTTTTCTTTCTTCTATGTTTAATACTTTCTTAAGCGTTTCTTGTAGAGCTGATCTGGAGGTGATGTAAACTCTTAGGGATTGAATATCTGGCAAAGGATTTTAATTCTCCATGGCTGATGTAGCATAGTTTAGCTTGGAGGTAATACTTGTTTGGAATTGTTTATCTTTGAGAACTTTGAAGATTGGCTTCCAGTATCTCCTAGCCTGTAGTGCTTCTGTAAATAAGTCTTTTAGTATTCTAGTTGGTCTTTTCCGGTAGGTACTCTGACCTTTCTCATTGCCTTTAGGATATTTAATTTTATACTTACTTTGTGCAAGATAATTACTATGTGTCTAGGAGTTGGTCTTCTCATTTGATGTCTTGCAGAAGTTCTCTGAATCTCTTTTGTTTGAATGGTCATGTCTCTGATGAGATGAGGGAAGTTTTCTTGGATAATTTTATGGAATGTTTGTTCTAGGGTGGTCTCTCTATTTGCCTCAGAAATGCTAATTAATCACAGATTCGACATCTTGATATAATCACACATCTCTTGGAGCCTTTGTTCTCTCTTTTATAAGCTTCTTTTCTATTCCCCATGCTCTGAGATGCTTTCTTCTGTTTGGTTAATTCTGCTTCACATGTGTGCCAGTTTGTTATTTATTTCATTTACTGTATTCTTTATAGCTGTCATTCTAGTTATCAACTCCTTCATTCTTTTCTCTTGTTTCTTCTCATATCTATTCATTCTCTCTATTAATATCTTGATATCTGGGTTTGTGTTTTGACACCAGTTGTTCTGTGAGCTCTTTACAATTTGACATCCAAAGTCTGTATTTTCAAGTGCTGTCTTCCCAGAAGTCTGAATGGATTCTGTATTCTTCCTTTGGTTCTTCATTTGTGATGGTTATCCTTCCTTTCCCCCCTTCTTTAATTCTGTTGTTCAGTGATGGGGGGATAGCTTTCAATTCTGTTTGCTCAATCCCTTATTCTTTCTTATGTAGGTCCTCTGAATTTGCTCAGTTTTGAAGCTGGACTGGAGATGGAGGGCTGTGCTTTTTTCTGTTTTGAGATTTAATTAAGGTGTGATGGAGGAGCTGTGGTTCTGTGCCAGTGCCCTGAAACTCACTTCCCTCCACCTTGTTGGGGGCTTATGTATGCCCCCTGGAAGCAAAAAGAGATAAGAAAAAGAAAAATAATGGGAAAGGGAAGAAGGGCAACAAAAGAAAGATGAAGAGAGAGAAGAAGAAGAAGAAGAAGAAGAAGAGGGAAAACAGACAGGCACGCCAGCTAATGAACCAACAAAAAGCAAACAAAAACAAACAAACAAAACCTGATGATGCACTCACCCTTGAAATTACCCACGTGCAAACAGAAAAACAACAACAACAAAGAATAACAAAACAAAAAAGATCTCCCTCTGTGACCATTTCTGGAACTTCAGGTTTCTTTCCTTTTTTTTTTTCTTTTTACTGGTGGGTCCCGAGCATCACAGCAGTTTTTGGCTATGACTGTGGTAGGGAGCAGGTGTTGTTCTTTAGCTCCTCTGCTCCACTCCCAGTGCAGGCGCATTGGGTTGCTCTCAGTGTGGATCAGATGCCCCACCGACTGCTGGGAGAGGAGGGTGAATCAGATCCAACTCACCCCAATGCTTCTGCTACTGCTGCTACTGCCAAGCCTCCCACTTGGACCAGACGAGTCCGTGCCTGGCCCAGTGTGGGGGTGGGATATCTGTCATGGGATATCTTTCTCCCCGTGTGCACTCCTGAAGTTTTCTCTCTAGGCCAGTGATGGTCCATCCCAGTGGGGTTTGAGATTGCCTCTGGGTCTCAGGTTGGAGGCTGAAGAGTTGGGTGGGGCAATACAGGTCTCTGCCGTGTCAGGGACAGAGATAATGGCAGCGGTTGGCATCTCTTCTCTGTTGGTGGGGCTCAGCTCCATATTTCCTTCAATGGCCTTTTCCTTGGTTTCCAGTGCCAGTGCCCTGCCTGCTGCTGCAGGTGGTGGCTGGTCCAAGAGCCAAGAGTTGATCTCTGCTGCCTCCTCCTGAGAGATGAACAAGAATGGTGGATGGTGCTGTGTGCTGGGAACTCCAATCTCAGAGCAGTGATGGGGAGGGGAGTCCTGGGTGCTTGATCCCAAGTCTCCCGTCAGACAGACTTTCACTCACCAACCGGCACACCCCCACACATGCAAACTGTCTTTATGGACACTCCTCCTTGAAGAGACTCTCACACTCCCACCAGTTCCATCACCATCCTGTTTCCTTACTTTGATGGTTTTATTTAAAAAAAAAAAAAAAAAAAAATATATATATATATATATATATATATATATATATATTTATATATATATTTGATCCACTTGAAATACTATATACACAGGAGTGGGCAAAGTTAAGGGAATCAACAAGGGTTGGTGAAGCACCCAGAGGGTAGCATGTCAATGTGAAAACATTAACAACTGAATCCTAGAGAAACAAGAGAGGGACCGCTGCTGTCTTAACAGGGAGGTCTGTTCTGAAAAAGCCTGGCCCAAAAGGAGTTGTGGCCATGGAAGAATGCAACCGCCTCCAAAATGGCAACCCCAGCATGGAAGTACCAAGAGCCAAGGGAACACCTACCTGACTTCTTACTCCTCTTTCCCTCTGATGTCCTCCTGCTGGTGCCTGCCATTGTTACGCACCATCATAGGCCTGTCTCATCATAAATTCAGATAATTTCAGTCTCCCGGGGGCCCAGAGCAGGTCAGAGGAAAGCAGATAATAGAGCTAGAGAAGAAAACAGACGATGGCCAGCTTACTCTATCAAGTTTTTTTTTCTTTTCTTTTTTTTTATTAATCAGTATTTTTTATTATGGTTTTGTGGGGTACAGTTAAGGGTTAGGTGTACAATTACGTTT